>NC_051157.2:145456823-145599323 GCF_013339745.2 Dermacentor silvarum
CCCTCGACAATCATGCCGAGCTGGCTAACCGCATTGCTGACAATTCAGCAAGAGGTGCTGTAGCAACAACGACCGTTCCGCTGGACCTCGAAGATCGGCAGTCTCGCCTTCAGTAAAGACCTGACTACCATTCGGACCGATGGCAGAAGCAGAAGAAGCTTTCTTGTTCTTTCTATTTATTTAACCTTGCAGCACGAGACACTCGCCGGAGTTCGCAGTATACAGACTCGACAGGGGAACAACGCGAAAAGACTAAGGACGAGAAGGCGAACACACATCAGCTCTGGTGTGTGATCCTGTTTTTGTCCTTCGTCTTTTCGCGCTGTTCCTCTGTCCAATACGTACCGACTAGCCCAAACCTCTAGTTTCACTTAACTTGGGCTAAACTTCAAAATTGTGCAAAGGCTACGTAGCTGAACAGAACCAAGGTAATGTTTGCCGTCGCTTAGTGATACTCAGATTATATTTTGCATTCCGCCTAATTATATAATTGGTCTTAATAAATAATCAACTGCAAAGTTATACTTAAGTGTCAATGAGATAAGTGTCAAAATACACGCAAACAGGCTCGAGCGGCCAGTCGCGCGGCAGTTCTGAGTGTGATAGAGGGCTTCTATACCGATTCGGAAAAACGCTTTTAAGAAGCACGTATTGAGCAACAGAAACCTGTATCGGGAGGTTTTCATGTTGCTCTACAATTTTCTCATTGACACTTATCTAAATATAATAATCGAGAAGTTGAAGAATTATTGAAGACGAATTATCTAATTAGAAGGAATTCAAAAAATAATCTGAGTATTTCCAAGCGGCGACAAACATTGCCGTGGTTCTGTCCAGCTACGTGGCATCTGCATAGTTAAAGTTTGGGCCAAGTTACATGAAACACGCTGTATAAAAAGCGGCTGACGAAGATGACGATGGCTGCTAGAGGGAGAAATGGTAAAGCGTTTGCTTGGGGTTACATGTGCAAAAGCTTCTTGTCATTCAGTGTTTTTTTTTTACTTTAGGAAACAGGATATGTGTGTAAAGTGTACAAACGTATTCACTGGTTTGCAGATGATTTATTGGGACATTATGCTTGTTTTTTTGCCAGAGTGGTATATATGTGCCTCTTCTACAATGCTTTACATATAAGCCAAGAATTACTTCCTTGGTTACTTGAATGTAGCTTCCAGCGCAATAGTTTTAATTTCCAGGTTAATATAAGTTTCTAATATGAGGCTCATACATCCATGTCTCGTGTACTAGAATGCTAAAATTATTTATTTATGTAGCATTACTCGGTTTCATCGTACACTGCAATACAACGATGCACACTTGTGGCACTGATTTCCCCGTTTGAGTATTATATACTATTTTTACTTGATTGTTGCTTTCTGGTTTTATGGTTCTTTTAATTTACATCATTACATTATTTGACGTATCCCAAAGGCAGTATTGTTTATTTTAACATGCTCCCAGTGTTTCTTTTTGATACTATGCGGCGTTATTCCTTTTTGTGTTCTTTTCAAGCTTCTAGATTATTGGTAACATTGCTTGTAGGCGGTTACCATGCGATTAAATCTCACATTTCTCAGTATGCTTCTTGCAGTTGCTGTGATATCAATCTCTAAATAACACTAGTCTGTTTATTTGACTGCACGGGCTGTTTACTTTGCTAAATAAGAAACTTTACGAATTTTGTTTGTATATTGTAGTCATTGTTTATCAATTTCTTGTTCATTAAGAATTGTATCTGCGAACTTTAGTCATTGTTGGGGTACTTTTCATTCAATTTACTTTGTATTTCTTATACAATCTGCTGGATGCTTGCACTTTTTCAATAAACTCCTGCTTTCTCGTACT
This sequence comes from Dermacentor silvarum, assembly GCF_013339745.2. Classification (NCBI taxonomy): domain Eukaryota; kingdom Metazoa; phylum Arthropoda; class Arachnida; order Ixodida; family Ixodidae; genus Dermacentor; species Dermacentor silvarum. The sequence goes on from NC_051157.2 coordinate 145,458,669, forward strand.
GTCCTCATTCCATGCGCACTTGGCGCAAAAGCCCTGGCCTGGCCGCTCGTCCAGACGCACCCATTTTTGCTTAGCGGGATTTCGTTCCCATTTCGGTTGTAAACATCGTTGTTGCATACCAAAGACAGTATTCTAGATTCATTCTCGTGTACATGTTCATTTTCATGTGACTTGGTAGAGGATGCGTCGGCGTTGATATACAACAGTGCTTGGCGCTGCACCAGGAGCTCTTTTGCACTCGACACGGACGCTTTCACTCATCTGGAACCCCCGAAAATTAGCTTCAGATTATTGTAAACCTTTCAAGACCGTTTCTAGACGAGCTTTTTGATAACGTCTTAAAAACGTTTAAAAATTGGATATGAATAGCTTTGGCAAAGGGCTTATTTGTTTCTTCCCCAATCCTATTTCTAGACGAGCTTTTCGAATACGTCTTTAAGACATATTATAGATCGTCTCAGAAAAGTGATTAAGCCGGACATTAGCCGATATATACGACCTTTTACCGACAAAGTAGTCTCACTGGCGTCTTCTTTAAACTGTTTTTATCGTCTGGGATAAACGCTACGGAAACGTTAGGTATCTCTTTTGTGCTACCTGGGCAGAGTTTCTGTCAACATGAAGTATCATTTCCTTAAAATTGCATTAAAATTGCATTGAGAGCTTTTGATAATTTTAAAATTCCTTGCATTTTCATGTAACAAATTATCGTTGTGAGGGAGCATGTGATACTTTGTGGTACTAATCAGCGTCAAACTGATTTGCAAAGAGCAGATCAGACAGTTTGTGTATTAGCAAGTAGGAGCTTGCTACATTGTTTCTGTTCTGGTCGTCATAGCTATAATGACTGCAAAAGGAACAAGTTGGGACTCAACATGTTACTTCTCCTATTGTCATAAAGCGCCCTTAAAAGCAACTAAGCTCGTATGTCAAATTTCTAATTCCCGCTCGGTATGATACAGAACTAGACTGCTGCTTTCCTAATAGGGCTCACACCTCTCTATCTGGCAAATGCCCAAATATTTCATGGTGAGGCACTTAGTTCAAGAGGACCTGTTGTCATTATGGTGACAGTTGAGCTTCTTGTGGCTTAGCGTTGGCAGCTTGCAGACCAATAATCTCTCTTTTGTCCATCTTCTTGAAAAGAGAAATGACAAAGCCATGACACCCATGCAAGCAAAAAATGGTGAAACAAAAGTTAGTCCCAGAAATGAATAAATCACGGTTCTAGTTGAAGTGTTCAAAAACATAACCTGTGAGGATTCTGGCCCTTGGTGGTACTTCCAGTGGTGACACGTTCACGGTTGACTTTTACGTCCAGAGACAATAGAGTCCAAAGGGATGAGTCCAAATATGAGCAGCGTCTTGGAGGCGGGAGTCGAAAGAAAAAGAGCCTGAATTACTATAGTGGAAGTGTGGGTGAGTTTCTGATTCGTGTATTACAAAGAACAGTGTACAGAACGCTCCATGACAGAAACACACACACACACAACCCTGTTTTGGGTGTGCATTTCTTTTAGTGGCTTCCTCGTGCGGGCTGTGCTTAGTCAAGCCTCGATTAGATGACTATTGTTTCTGCCAGATACTAGTAATAAACAGTCATTTTATGTCTCAAATGCAGTTAATCTAACTGTATCACCGAAATTATACTTGTCACTAATGTGCAGTGAATTTATCGCGGTGTATCATTTATGCAGAAACAGCCAAAACTTTATTACTTTTGCTGTACTCATGTTAGCAATTTTAGGAACTTGGCAAAATAGCAAAGGCCTCGTTTGAATTGCTTTGGAAGGGCAATAACTTTATAATTATTACTATTTTATACTTTTAAGAAATGACGACAGGAATCTGCTTTATCCGCCTCGCACGCAAAGAAATTCAATGTTAAATATGCAAAGCACTGCTTTTTTAGTCACCGGCGCACAAGCCCGGTGGATACAAGGTTAATCCGCTTTCGTGGGTAGTCTTCAAGCAGACTGTCCTCGGTTCCAGCGATGAATTTTCGTGCTGGCCAGCGCATTTTTTTTAAGAGCAACAGGTCATTACGCGGCCAGACGTGGCAGATCACTACGCGGAAGCGGTGCATGCAGCCGCCAGTGAAACGCCGCAGGTGATAAAGTTCACCATCTTTTAAAACGTTCGCTTGGTGGCAGCTATCGAATGTTGGACGCATTAACTTGCTGATGTATTATTGTTATCTAATTAAAAATAACCTGCGTGATGCTGCTCAAAGGAAACGACAACCCCGTTCGCAAATACAACCGCCGTACAATTTGAATCGATAAATGGCATGCACTGCAATCGATACCAGTGGGCTGCTGCTGATCACATGTCAGTGAGGATGCCTCAAAACCTTTATTCAAGCAACAAAGGACGGACTTTAATACCAGAAGTCCAATATATATGAATGCCTTGCCTACAGGAAATTCCTGTCGAAGGTCCCGCTGCTCCTTCCCAGTTTAAACCACCCACCCCAAAGCGGAGGACTTGATGCCATATCCATGTGACCGCCCTCCATGCCGTTGTTATGTCATTTGTAGACTCTTTATTTAGCCCTATATACGAATAGTACTGCATGGCTCGTGCAGGTGTTCAGCTTGCGTGAATCCCTCTGTGGCTCTGCTTGGGTTGCGGTTCCCATTTCCGGTAACATGAGACTCCGCTGCCGGAGCCGGTAGGTTGGCCAATCGCCACACGTTGCCGGCTCGGCCGTTGTAAACAGAGAAACGCGATGACGCTCGCAATGGCGGGTTGCGCCCGCTTTCTGTGAATCAGAAGTGCTCACGACACACATGAGAGGTACCACAGACGACAACAGATGGCACCACTTCGATTTTCTATTTTTGCCATTTTCTCACTTAGAAAAACTGTTTTTTTTTATGAATGAAGAATTCGTTATTACAGAAGTCTAATCTTTTAATCAAGCTCAACTTAATATTAGTCTTTAGTGTCCCTTTAAACCCCGTTCAAACTAAAAAAATTGCGCAGATTACACGCACTGTTTGAATCTATGTTATGCGAATCATTTTCTAGGTAGCTGGCTATGTAGCATTGCTTAGTGTTCCGCAAACCATGGCGACCATGTGCCGCCGGAAAGAGCAGACCTTGATGCTTGATTAAGAAGTAGTCAATGCTGGCAACAAGCTCCAGTGCTAGTCTGCGCTCGCGTCCTGTTTCTTTCGCATCATCCCTTGTTTATCGCGCTATTCTTCGTCATTATGCTAGATTAGGTGGCAATGACGAGAATAGCCGTGAAAGTCCGGTGCGAGTGTTGGAAGGAACGAGGAGGTGTTGCGTTGCTTTCCTGCGTTAGGACATCAACGCTCGTGGGAAACTTGCTTTTGGATCGCATTTAAAACGGAGGCAACCACCATCCAGCGACACGTCCGGATCTTTTTACGCCGGCCACCTGGCTCGAGCACCGGTAGTACGCGAGAATCAAAGGAGAGAGTCGGATGACGAACCTGGAATGACGGCGATGCAGCGACTATAGGACGGCATCACGAACGCGAGCATATACCCACTGCCAGCGGGCAGATAGTAAACAACTCGGTACAATGAGTCGACATATTTTCGTGTCAAGGTATTAATGTCATGTCGCTCATGCATTCCAAAATGTCAGAATGCATGTCATTCATGCCATGTTGGCACGCATGCCATGCCATTCATGGTAATCGTGTAATAAATAGACATACATGACATTCAATGATATGCATGTCATAGCATTCATGTCCATCGTGTTATTGCATGCATATCCTGATACATATGTAGCTAAAAATGCATGTCATGTCATTTATGACATTCATATCATGACATATACGACATCATATATGCCATACATATCATGTCATTCAATGATAAGTCATGCATGCATGTCATGTCACTAATCATCGTCATCATCTTCAGCCTATTTTTATGACCACTGCAAGGACGAAGGCCTCTCCCTGCACTCTCAAATTACACCTGTCTTGCGCTAGTTCATGCCAACTTGCGCCTGCAAATTTCCCAACTTCATTATCTTTATGCGTCGAATGGTCTCCAACCATCTGCCTCAAGATAGTCCGTTCCCTTTTCTGAAATGGGCAATCTATCGAAGTCGCATCGTGCGCACCCTTGCAGTTGGAGCACTTGAAGTCCGTCGTAGCGACAAGTGTCGGAGCTATGTGACTCGGAACACCGTCAGCATATGCCTGGGTTCTTACACACAGCACTGACGTGTCTAATTCTCTGACAATTGCGATACTGTAGGGTCTTGGGCGCGAAAGGTCGTACAATATGACGAAAATGTCCGACCTTTACATACGTTGGTAGGCTATCCCCTTTAAAGAGGAGCTTCACGCAATTTGATTCGCCAAACTAAAGTGCGACGCCGACGCCGACGTTCCCGGCACCACAAGTCAAGAAAGCACTGTGATAGGTCTAAGGAAGTGCACAATCCGGAGAAGGCTGTTCGTCAACCGCTGACCTCGTGCATTACCAACGCCGATGAGAGAAGAACGCCCACCATCGATAACTCAAAGGAAGCATGCCCACCTTTACCGAAGCCATGCCAACTCGCAGAACCACGAGACACGAATCGTCCAACAACTACGAATGGCCTGACAGCAGGCCTTGCAGCAGTCCACGCAGAAGGCCAGGACTTCCAAGTATCACCATGCTGAAGTCACTCATGAATGTGATGCCTACGTTACTGAAGAACCTAAACACCCCGAATGCTCGCAGCGCACTGCAGCTACTGGGCGCGATGAATCCAGTACTTGCAAGTCTTGAATAGCATCATGGCTCATTCACCGCTGTCGTTCCGTAAAGCTGTCAAGGAAGCATCCTTTTTTCAGTGGAATGCTCGAGGCCTCAGATCAAGAATTTCGGATTTTCGACCTTTCATTTTTGCGAACAAGTTTCCCATCATCGTCGTCTGCGAACCAAACCTTCCAACTACAATCCAGCTATCGTGCTATCAAGCTTTCTCATCCGCGTCGTGTAATGTCCTCAGCAAGGTCGTCGTTTATGTTCGGTGTCAACTCACTTACGTGCTACATTCAGTTGTGCATCCAGACGACGACCAACACGTTTGTTTAACTGAAAAACAAAGAAACTTACATTTACTCTCGTCGCTGCATATATTTCTCCAACCAGTCGTTTTGACACGCAACGACTGGGTGCTTTGTTATCTGCGACACCTCGCCCTTGGATCCTTAGTGGAGATTTTAACGCACACCACCCGCTCTGGGGGAGTCTGAAGATGGACTCCAAGGGAAGAAAACTAGTCGCATTTGCCTCGGCCCAAGAGCTTTGTTGTCTCAATGACGGCAGCCCGAGATATTTACGGGGACTAACCTACAGCAGCTGTCTGAACTTGACTTTCCTCTCTGAGTGTCTTCGAAGCAGTATAAAGTGGTTCTCAGGCATAGAAACCCAAGGAAGTGATCACGTTCCTACTTATTTAAAAATCAAGGGAGTGGCCAAGTCTCTATCTACTGCCCTCTGTAGAACAGACCGGACAAAGTTCAGATCTCTTATGGAAGACGAATGTCAAGAAGGCCACCCATCATTTCTGGAGAATCAGATTAGAAATGCACTGCAAGAGGCTATGCTCACTTTTAGGCCTTCTCCAAAGTATAATGAATATGAAGGTGAATTGGGAAGGCTTCGAGCGATTCGCCGACGCGCGGAAAGAAGACACAGGCGCACCAAATGTATTCATGATCTGAGGTAGGCGAGGCGGATCCAAAAGAAAATCCAGCACCGCATCGATACGCTAGAATTTCATAAGTGGAAATCCTTTTGAAAATCCTTGTATCCTCTAAAGCCTCTGTCCCACATATCGAGAACTCTGCGTGGCCTACAATCGTCTCGGCAACAGCGCCACCCTTTTAAGTCTCTTGCCCTGCATCAAGGACGACGTGAGATCGACGTTGCTGAGGATTTCTGCGCAAGAATCGCTGGCTTGCCATCACGACCTGTATCATTAGGACGTGATGTTGCGGCATCCGAGGACTCTCGCATGGATCTCTTGTTCTCTATGGAGGAGCTCGAAGCTGCGCTGGCGACTTGTAGGAAGTCATCATCGCCTGGGCCCGACGGAGTCACATACAAGGCACTTGGAAACCTTGGCCAGAAAGCCCGCAGTGTTCTCTTGGAGAGATACAACGAATCCTAGCGCGAAGGATTGATTCCTTGTGAGTGGAAAGTCAGCCGCCTAATACCTTTACTTAAGAGCTCTAAATCTCCATTAGACTTGCCATCGTACCATCCCATCGCTCTTGCCAGTTGCGTTGGGAAACTAATGGAAAGGATGGTGTTGACGCGTCTTGAATGGTATTTGGAACACAATGAGGTATATCCCAATGCAATGACGGGCTTCCGGCGCGGTCGGTCATCGGTCGATAACGTGCTTGACTTGGTAACATCTATTCAACACCAAAAGAGCATGAAACGTTTAACGGTGGCGATGTTTCTTGATGTGAAAGGGGCTTATGATAATGTAGCGCACCAAGCAATCCTCGTGGCTTTGATCGATATGGGCATTGGTGGCCGTGCACTGCGCTGGACTCACAGCTATTTGGAGGATAGATCCTTCTTCGTACTTACAGAAGATGGAATGACATCCCACTACGTCACCAGCAAAGGTGTGCCACAAGGCGGAGTGTTAAGTCCCACGCTCTTCAACGTAGCACTGCTAGGCCTTGTTGGATCATTGCCAAGGACGGTCCATATATCTATCTATGCAGATGATATCTGCATCTGGGCAGCCGGCGTAACTCGTCCGCAGATACGAGCGAGACTGCAGAAGGCGGTCATACAAACGTCGTCTTATCTGCGTATGAAAGGCCTGGAATTATGCTCCGAAAAGTGCCGATTAGTCGCATTTACGCGCAAAACAATGACTCCATATGTTATACGCATAAATGGACAAGTAATTGCTTACGAAACAAAACAGCGCTTCCTTGGAGTCATCATCGATCGTGATTTGTCTTGGACGCCACATATTTCATATATGAAAAAGAGGTTGACTGCAATAGCACATGTATTCAAATTTGTCGGCGGAAAGTCTAGGGGTGCATCTGTGCAATCGATGCTACAGCTGTACCATGCATTATTTATGGCCTTCCTAAGATACAGCCTGCCCGTGCTGGGAAGCACCAGTAAAACGAACCTTCGAACACTGCAGAGTCATCATCATCATCATCATCAGCCTATATTTTATGTCCACTGCAGGACGAAGGCCTCTCCCTGCGATCTCCAATAACCCCTGTCTTGCGCTAACGTATTCGAACTTGCGCCTGCAAATTTCCTAACTTCATCAACCCATCTGGCTTTCTGCCGACCTCGACTGCGCTTCCCTTCTCTTGGTATCCGTTCTGTAACCCTAATGGTCCACCGGTTTTCCATCCTACGCATTACATGTCCTGCCCAGCTCCATTTATTGCGCTTAATGTCAACTAGAATATCGGATATCCCCGTTTGTTCTCTGATCCACACCGCTCTCTTCCTGTCTCTTAACGTTAGTCCTAATATTTTTCGTTCCATCTCTCTTTGTGCGGTCCTGAACTTGTTCTCGGACTTCTTTGTTAACCTCCAAATTTCTGCCCCATATGTTAGCACCGGTAGAATGCAATGATTGCACACTTTTCTTTTCAACGACAGTGGTAAGCTCCCAGTCAGCATTTGGCAATGCCTGCCATATGCACTCCAACCCAATTTTATTCTTCTGTAAATTTCTTTCTCGTGATCAGGGTCCCCTGTGAGTAATTGACCTAGATAAACGTACTCCTTTACAGACTCTAGAGGCTGACTGGCGATCCTGAATTCTTGTTCCCTTGCCAGGCTATTGAGGCTATTGAACATTATCTTTGTCTTCTGCATATTCACCTTCAACCCAATTCTTACATTTTCTCGATTAAGGTCCTCAATAATTTGCCTCCATTCGTATTCCAATCCAATCATTCGTTTCCATTGTTGCTGAATAGGACAATGTCATCTTCAAACCGAAGGTTGCTGAGGTATTCGCCGTAGATCCTCACTCCTAAGCGTTCCCAGTCTAAGAACTTGAATACTTATTCTAAGTATACAATGAATAGCATTGGAGAGATTGTGTCTCCTTGCCTGACCCCTTTCTTGATAGGTAACTTTCTACTTCTCTTGTGGAGAATCAAGGTAGCTGTGGAATCCTTGTAGATGTGTGCTAAGATATTCACGTATGCCTCCTGTACTCCTTGATTACGCAATGCTTCTATGACTGCTGGTATCTCTACTGAATCAAATGCCTTTTCATAATCTATGAAAGATTGATTGCACTCCGCAGATTTCTCGATTACCTGATTGATGACATAGATATGATCCATCGTAGATTATCCCTTCCTGAAGCCAGCCTCTTCCTCTTGGTTGGATGAAGTCAAGTGTTGCCCTGATTCTATTGGAAATTATCTTGGTGAATATTTTATGCGATACTGAAAGCATGCTAATGGGTCTATAATTTTTCAATTCTTTAACGTCTCCCTTCTTATGGATTAGTATAATGTTGGCAGTCTTCCAGCTCTCTGGTACACTTGAAGTTGTGAGGCATTGTGTATAAAGGGTCGCAAGCTTTTCAAGCATGATATCTCCTCCATCTTTGATTAAATCTACTGTTATTCCATCTTCTCCGGCAGCTTTTCCCCTGGTCAGGTCTATCAAGGCCCTTCTAACTTCATCGCTAGTTATTGAAGGAGCCTCTGTATCCGGTTCATCCCTATTTCGAATGAAAGTAGCTTGGCTGTTTTGGGCACTGTACAGGTCAGTATAGAATTCTTCCGCTGCATTTACTATGTCCGAACGCTCCAGAGTATGCAAGCCTAAGTTCTACGGACGTGCCTTGGCCTCCGTAAGTGTGCATCCACAGCGGCCACAATCACCATAGCACGTGACCACCCTGTATCAACGTACTTTGCAGTCGACGCTCTAAGAGTGCACATTCGACATGTCGCAAGGACTCCATTTCACCATCTTGCTTGCTTGCGTGCCAATAACTAGGCCGCATACGAGCTTTAGCCGTCTCCTGACTATACACAGAGCATCACTACCATCGAATTACGCCCCTGCAGCATGGCCTTTGTTGCCACTGTGGTCTCTGCATTCACCTTGAATATGCCTCACCATTACAGGCGTAAAGAAGAAGGCACAAATGTCGTCAGCAGCATTGAAGCAGGCAGCATTATTGCTACTACATGAGGTCCACAGTGACCGCTTACATGTTTACACAGATGGGTCGGTCATGCACTCCATTTCAGCAGCTGCAGTATTTGTCTCAGCAAAATCTACAGCAATAAAATTCCGGACATCGCACTTGACATCAACGACGGCTGTCGAACTTACAGCTCTGTGTGCAGCAATGAAACTTATCGACCAGGAACCGCCCCATAAATCGTGTATCTTCTGCGATTCCAAGGCCGCCCTCCAGAGTTTGCTCTCTGCACTATGCCGTGGACCCCACGAACGACTTGTCACGGACACACGCGAAATTTACCATCAGGCAGTTGACAAAGGACATGACATCGTCTTTCAATGGCTGCCAAGTCACTGTGGTATCTTTGGAAACGAGCAAGCGGACGCAGCCGCTCGATCTTCACATACCAGTACCGATTGCGTCGCTATCCCTATGTCCAGAACAGACGCAGCCCGAAAGCTCCGTGCGCTTGCTCGCGAGCTTACGTTAGCCCACTGGAATTCAACGGACTTTAAAAACCAGCGCCTCTGTTCCCTGGATCCTAATCTGAAGCTCCGACTTCCACATGGCTTACCACGACGGTAGGTAACTCTCATTTGTCGCCTAAGACTTGGAGTAGCTTTCACCAATGCGTACTCCTACCTTATCGGAATGGCCACAAGTCCAGATTGTGAGACTTGCGGGTGCAAAGAAAACGATAGCCCATCTTCTGTGTGATTGTCGTCGTTTTAGTGCACAAAGGAAAGTGCTCAGAACCACGCTCGACAAGATAGACAGCCGTCCCCTTACGGAAGCCAGAATTCTTGGTCCCTGGTCCCAGCCAATGTCGGAACGAACTGCTTTAAAAGCGCTAGTACGCTTTTTAAAAGAAACAGGACTTCGTGAAAAACTATAGAATTGTGGGGACTAATGTGTCTTTTGTTTTGTTTTTTTTTTGTTTCTTTTCTTTTTAATCTTCTCTTGTTTTCTAATATTTTCTGCCCTTACCCCATCCCCCTGTGCAGAGTAGCCAACCGGACACTTAACCTGGTTAACATCTCTGCCTTTCGCCTCGTATTTCCTTCCTTCTTTTCCTCCCAACTTCATCAACCGACCTAGTTTTCTACCGTCCTCGACTGCGCTTCTCTTTCCTTGGAACCAATTCTGCAACTCTCATGGTATACCGCTTATCTACCTTACGCATTACATCGCCTGCCCAGCTCCATGTTTTTCTCTTAATGTCAACTACAATATCGGCTATTCCCGTTTGCTCTCTGATCCACACCGATCTCTTCCTGTCTCTTAACGTTACGCCTAACATTTTTCGTTCCATCGCTCTGTTACACGGTCTCTAATTACTCTCGAGCTTCGTTGCTAACCTTCAAGTTATTGCCGCATATTTTAGCACCGGTAGAAAGCAATGGTCGTAAAGTTTTCTTTTCAACGACAGTGGTAAGGAAGGAAGGAAGGAAGGAAATCAACTTTATTCAAGGTCCTGCAGGCCACGAGAGCTTAGGGGTTCTCATGGAGTGAGCGTCTCCCACGACAGAACCGGGAGGTTGAGTTTACTGGCGGCACCGTGGACCTGCTGGACTGCCCAAAGTTGGGGAGCGAGTTCTTCACTCCGGATTGCTTCTTCAACCTTGCGCTTGTCCGGTTCGGAGGTTTTGTGAGCTAGCGAGTACAGTCAGAGGAAATGATAGACGTTAAGGGATGTTTTGCAACTTGTGCAATAAGACTTGTCATATCGAGCACAGGTATGTAGTGGTGCAGTCTGTTTTGCGCGGGGTATGTGTCTGTAGCATTTGTAGCTTTCTGTTTGTAGCTCGAGTGAGCGTGCGGTGTGGCGTGCTATACTCTATACGTTGTAGGTAGTAGTGTTTAGTGCTTTCATTGTATGTAGTAGGGGTGACCTTGGTATCCGAGTGGCCGGGTGAAACCGCGCGGCTTGTAAGCGCGCGCGCAGAATCGTGTGGCGCCTGGATATGGTTAGGGACGTTGCCAATATTTGGTTTTAAGTGTGCCGGGAATCAGTATATGACGTGGTGCTTAATCTCCTTCTTTGTGACAATTCTGAGAGCATGTGCGCAGGCCGTGCCCTATTGGAAAGCGCTGATAGCGGCTATGGAGTCGCTGTTGATGTGAGAAAGACTGTCGTCGGTGAGCGCAACGGCGATCACTATCCGTTCGGCCTGTTCAGGCTTCCTTGCGATTACCGTGGCTGCATGTCTTGTGGATCTGCAGCCGTCCACCACCGCCACTGCGAAAGCTTTGTTTCCCGCGTATGCCGCCGCGTCCACAAAAGCTGAGCGTTCGCGGTTCGCCAAGGCTTGGTTAAGGAGGAATTGTTATTTCGCCTGTCGTCTGCCCCTGTTGTTTTCGGGGTGTACGTGTCTGGCTATAGGTCGGACCATGATCTTGGCACGGATGTCCCGTGGGATGATCGCAAAGTCTTTTTCTATGTCTTCTCGAGCAAAGCCTAGCTTCCCTAGGATCGTGCGCCCCGGAGGCGTCGTCGAAAGCCTAGCAAGCTGGGCGCGCTGCTGGGCTTCGGCAATTTCTTCCAGGGTGTTGTGCATGCCCAGGTGCGCCAGCTTCTCGTTGCTTGTGCTGGTCGCAATGCCGAGGGCTTTCTTGCTGACCTTTCTGATTTGCGGATTGAGTCTGTCTCTTTCGGATCTTCACCAATTGAGCATTGCCGCAACGAATGCGAAGTGACAGGTGACGAACGCGTGTATGAGTTTGACGAGATTATGTTCCTTGAGGCCCCTGTGTCTATTGGCAATTCTGCTCATGAGCCCGATAGCGTTGTTGGTCTTTGTGGCTCAAGCACACCATATACGCAGATGACATCACCATGTGGGTCTCCAAAGGAACCCCGGGCATGGTGCCGGACATCTTGCACGAAGCAGTGAACAACGTAGAAGAATTTCTAATTCCCACAGGACGCAGATGCTCGCCTACCAAGTCGGAGCTGCTCGTAAGCACACCCACGCAGAAGGGCTGCAGGTCATACTCTTCAAACTTCGATTAGGATCAGGAAATTGCCGTACGAACCAATTCGGGACATGCCATCCCGTGCGTCGACAAAATCAGAGTCCTAGGTATGATCGTAGAGACTAAAGACGCCAATGCCTCTACGGTTCAGAAGCTCATCACCAAGACAGTGGTAAGCCACCGGTCAGTACTTGGTAATACCTGTGGTATGCGCTCCAACCCATTTTTATTCTTCTGTAAGTTTCCTTCTCATGATCAGGGCTCCTGTGACTGATTGACCTACATAAACGTACTCCTGCACAGACTATAAAGGCAGACTAACGCTCATTATTTCTTGTTCCCTTGCCAGGCTATTGAACATTGTCTTTGTCTTCTGCATATTAATCTTCATCGCTACTCTTACATTTTCTCGGTTAAGGTCCTCAATCATTTATTGCAATTCATACCCACTGTTGCTGAACAGGACAATGTCATCTGCACATCTGAGGTTGTTGAGATATTCGCCTTTGATCCTCACTCGTAAGCCTTCCGAGTCTTATAAATGGCTTGAATACTTCTAAGCATGCAGTGAAAGCATTGCAGAGATTGTGTCTCCTTGCCTGACCCCTTCCTTGTTAGGTATTTTTCAATTTTTATTGCGGAGAATTAGGGTAGCTGGTGAAGTATTTGTAGATATTTCTCAGGATATTCACGTAAGCCCCCTGGACTCCTTGACTATGCAATGCCTGTATGACTGCTTGTACTGAATCAAATGCCTTATCACAATCTATGAAAGCCATATAGAGACGTTGATTGTATCCCACAGATTTCTCAATTATCTGATTGATAACATGGACGTGATTCATTGTAGAATATTGCTTCCTGAAGCCAGCCACTTCGCTTAGTTGATTGACGGCAAGTGTTGACCTGATTTTATTTGAAATTATTTTACTGAATGTTTTATAGAATACTGATAGCAAGCTAATGGGCCTATAAGTATTCAATTCTTCAACGTCTCCCTTCTTATGGATTAGTATAATGCTGGAATTCTTCCAGCTCTCTGGTAGCCTTGAAGTCGTGAGGCACTCCGTATAAAGGGCCACACGAATTTCAAGCATATCATCTCCTCTATTTTTCAATAAATCTAGTGTTACTGCATCCGCTCCTGACGCTTTACCCTGGGAAATGTCTTGGCCCTTCTAACTTCATCGCTAGTAATAGAAGGATGCTCTCTATCCGGTTCATCACAACTTCGAATGAAGGTTACGTGGCTGCTCTGGGTAGTGTTTATGTCAGTATGGAATTATTATTCTGCTTTTACTATATTATCAAAATTGCTGATAGAGTGGAGGTGGTGGAGGTGCTGGGTATTCCTCACCCATGTCGCAGACCCCTTCTGGCAGTGGAACCACTATCCCCGTGCCAATCGATACGCCGGTCCACCGGGTCTGCCAAACGATCCTGGGACTGCCTCCTGAAGACCCCGCAGCGCTTCAGACCATCTCAATCGGTATGGAAAGCGCCGCAATGACGAACCGGTACACACTTCAAAATCCATGGGTTCCAAAGTCGTTCCATGGCAAGGTCTTCGAAGACGTCGAAGACTTCGAGCCGACTTCGAGCGCGTGGCCAAATACAGCGAATGGGACGACGCAACTAAACTGCGAAGTGTCTACTTTTCCCTGGAAGACGGCGCGCTCACATGGTTCCAAAACCGTGAGCAGCAACTGACGTCGTGGCGTGAGTTCCGCCGTCAGTTACTAGACACCTACGCCAGTGCTGATCACCGCGAACGAGCCGAACGAGCAATCCAGGTACGCGTTCAGCTTCCCAACGAAAGTGTTACCGCGTTCGTCGAAGATATGACACGGCTCTTCAGACGAGCACCTTCCTGTCCTCGGGAATGGCCGAGGACAAGAAGTTGCGTCACCTGATGCGAGGAGTGAAGGAGCAGCTCTTCGCTGGTCTGGTGCGGAGCCCGCCGAAGACTGGCCGAATTTTTATCGGAGGCTGTAAGTATGGAGAAGATGCTTCAGCAGCGATCGAATTTCTACGAGCAGCAAGTGAACGCGACATCCACCACCGATATTTTCACGGCCACCAGAAGCAAAGATGACCACCTCCGCGAACTAATCCGCACTGTCGTGCGCGAAGAAATACAGAAGGCTTTCGGCAGCTCACAAGCGGCGGTGAGCTCTATTGAGAGTGTCGTAAAAGATAAAGTTCACCAAGCGCTCCAGTCGGCCTGTCCTCTTGCTTACCCCGCACCTCCACCACTTTGTCACGTGCCTTGTGAGAGAACGGGTAACGCGACGTTTATTGAGGGTAGCGGCTCCTGAAAAGCCCGGCGCCGGGAGCTGGTTATCGAGCGCGCGGAGAAGCACGCGCACTTCTTTCTTCTTGTCCGTGCTTGCCTCTTAGCGCTGTACCCACTACTGCGGGTGGCATTATTACCCTGCTTATCTTTCACTGCATAAACCTTGCCCTGTCCTATGCATGTCATTCATATATCCGGTTAAAGAAATGACCACAATGGCGTCATGCCATTCATGTCATGATATGCATGTCATTCATGTCATGCCATGTCATTATCATGTCATACATGCATGTAATAGATATCGCGATTTATATCGAGTTAAAGTAACGACCACAACGGCATCATGTAATGGATGCCATGTCATGACATACATGCCATTACGTACATGTAATGCCATTCATGTCGTGACATGTCAGTCACGTTATGGCAGACATGCGTGTCATATGACTTTCATATTCCGACATATTCGTGATTCCACCTGAGCGCTTGCCACCTGGTGGCCGCGCCTAAAACCAGCCGGTCCATGTTCAGCCGTGAAGCGAAACAGGTTTTACTATACAGCGCGCGTTGAAAACTTGACTCGTAGTTCTGAAATCATCGTGATAACTCGCGCACAAGCCTGAAACAGAGAAAACGGACGTCGAAATACATTTGCTGTGAGCCGCCGTGGTTGCTCAGTGGCTATGGTATTGGGCTGCTGAGCACGAGGGCAAGGGATCGAATCCCGGCCACGGCGGCCGCATTTCGATGGGGGCGAAATGCGAAACACCCGTCTACTTAGATTTAGGTGCACGTTAAAGAACCCCAGGTGGTCCAAATTTCCGGAGTCCCCCACTACGGCGTGCCTCATAATCAGATCGTGGTTTTGGCACGTAAAACCCCATAATAATTCTTTTTCTGTGTACAATTATGTGTGTCATCACATTCTATCATTTCATCGCTTTACAAAAGAAGCTGACGACGCGCATCGGAGAGCGACATGAATAAGAAAATGGCGCACTGGGAAAAAGGTGGCTAATTTGTTCCAAACACTTCACTCGGGACGAATTATTTCTTCCCAGTGGGCAGACCGTTTCTTTCTTTTTATATCTTTTAATTATCCTACGGGCTGTTCAAATTACGGAGGGCAATTTCGTTTAGGCAGGCGCTTTAATAATTTATAGTGATCCTCGCTTAACCTTGATTTGGTTTTTTTAGTTTGACTTGTGCCTGAGCCTTACTGCTACCAGTGCTTTCAGCAGCAGGAATATTTTCGCTAATTTACTTTTGTGCGCAGGCATGGTAGCAGTGTACGATAACTAGCTCGGAAGGTCTGACACGTGTTATGCCGCGAGGTGACATATCGCTTTGATAACATGTTTTAGTCCTGCGGTGTAAGGAGAAGAGTATGTTTTGTTACTTGACGGGGTGAGTTGTCAGTTCATTCGCTCGCAAGGAGTTTAGGAGCAACAGCAAATAGCGCTCGTTCCAGCTTTTGGGCATTCGACCTCCGCATCGTACCCCTAGTTTGCTTTCCTACACTGTGTACACGGCTAAAATCCGTTACAACTGGTTCACTTCGTTTCGAAGTCATGCATTTGCACTCATAGAAAAGACTTTGCTCAAAATAAACCATGGCTAAACGTAGCCAAGCCCGGGCCATACTTTGAACACAGCGTGCTGCGAACACGAAAAAGTGCCAGTCATCGGACGCGTACGACACTATGCTATGAATCAGCAAAAGAGAGAGAAAGTTGCACCGCGACTCACAATAGGGAGCTCTGATTTGCTTTGATCCCAAAAGACACGGACTGTTACTGTTTTTAGCTGAGTTTTATCAGTGAATGATATGCGTAATCAGCTTCCGAATGCACAATAGACGTCACCGCCTATATATTGTGGGAAGCTATGTGACATACAGCGACGCGAGTCGCAGGGCGGAGGTGCCTATGAAGGTCAAGCATCCTACCCGCAGCAGTCGAGTAACGCCTCGCACAAGTGCGTGTACTATTCGGAGAGGGATACTACGCACGAAAACTAACGTTCTTTCACCTTTGGCTCGTTCGAAAGGCTCTTTGCCTTCAAAGAAAATGTGGTGTAGCTCACCGAGCATAGCCAGAAGTTTGCGCGCACAGCAATATTTACAGCAACTATTTCCGCTGTTTCTTTGCTGAAATCATTAAGCTCCATCAATATAAGGTGACAGGCAGCAAGCGTACCCTCTCGACTTCGATGAAACACCTCGATTCGACACCAAAATCGAAAAACTTTAGCAGAACACCAAGCGAGAGTGCCGCTGTGACCCTCTATACCGTAGCCATCTTTGTTTATTTTGGGCAAGAAACGGATTCTGGAGTTTGCCAATATCCAGTTAAAGAAACAACCACGACGGCATCGTATGTAGGTTATTCAAGTCATGCCTAGTAATTTATGTTATATCTTGCATGTGTGTCATGCCCATGAATATTCTGATATACAACCAGTTAACGAAATGACCGCGACGGCATCTCTACGTATGAGGCTAGATATAGATAGATAGATATATAGATAGATAGAAAGTACTAGAAGACGGCAAATAATGTTTCGCATTAAAAAAGAAATCTAATTTCTAAGTTTGGCAACTGTTTTCGTGCACTTAGTATCTTTTAGGGTGCAGTTTATTTAGCAGCGATTGCCCTAGTACTTAGTACCTTTCTGTCTGCCGTTTCTGGCGTGCTTCGGCCTTTGTAATATTCAACAAACTAGACTATCAATACGTCACACCATAAGCAAGAAAGTTATATTTGCCCGCAACTGTCTCTACACGTGAAAGCGATAGAGATAGAAGCCGGTCTTTCACTGTAAGCGTTCCACGTACACACCCGAGTAGCCAGAAAAACAAAATAAACAGAAAAGTTTCGTCACCAGTTCATCTGTTGCCACTCCGAGACTTCAAAGTCTCTAGTATACACCGCCGGCGCGGAGCCGCACCCACGCCTCCCTCCCAACCTCAGCGGCGACACCACAGATGCACGCGGAATTCCTCGTCGGAAACACTCTCCTCGGCTCTCGCAAGGCGACATTTAAACCCGCACGCACGCACGCGAAAGAAAACAAAACGCGACAGCGAGACTCCAGACGGCGCGAAAGAAATTGAATCTCGAAGAAGAGACAAGTAGCCAGTGCTGTAAAATTGTCTCTCCCTCTGGGCAAAGCAAGGGCGCCTACCAGCCCCCCTCCATTGGTCGGGGCAATCTTCCTGGACATCGTCTCCTTCCACTTCTTCGCCGTCTCCAAATCCGCGTGGCATCAGCGGACGTCAGACACAGCCCGAGCCCGCCCGGCCGGCCGGCGAGACAGGAGCAAGACACGAGGGCAACCGCGGCGGACGACACTTCCTTCGACGGGGAAGGCGAAGGCGAAAGTGGTGCGACCGCGAAGAAGCGGGCGCGCCCAAATAACAACAGGAAGGAGAGCGGGAGAAAACGAAGGAAACGAAGAAGAAAAGGGCCGGGGGGGGGGGGGGGGGGAACAAAATTACGCGTCTAATACGAAGCTGGGGGGCACTCACGAGCCTGCGAAGGTGAGGAAGCAGACGAAGCAGATTGGAAGCCTGAGTGAGGGAAGATGCATACACTTTCCCCTCCTCCGCTTTTCCGAACGGCGCTGGAGAGAGGGGCTGTAGCTTGGCTGCGGACAACGGGCGTCGTTTTCTCTCCCCTGTTGTCGGCTGCCGATGGAGGAGGAAGGGGAGAGGGGGGGGGCGATCGCGGCGCGACGGGGCCTCACAGAGGAGGAGGAGAGAAGCTGGAGGAAGAAGCTGAAGAGCAAGAGAGAGAGAGAGAGAAAGTGCAGTCGGCGTCGTGGTTCGTGCGCTGCCGGCACATGCGTGCGGGAGAGCAGGGATCGCCTTGCCTCCGTTTTTTCTCGGCGACGGCTGCTCCGTAGTTCTCCCGGCCGGCGCTCCGTTTTTCAGGCTGAAGCCGGCTGCTCCTCCTGCTACACGCTTTCGCGCGGAGTGCGCTGATTGTACGACGTTCCGGGTGACGTCGGTCGCGCTCCTATTATCGTGCACGGGATGATTCGTTCCGTCAACTGCTGCCATTAAAGCGAAGAACGTCAACGGCATTCGGATAAAAGGGCGCCTCCTTTGATTCCCCGGTGGATTGCGACGGACATGAGATGGATATCGGTGGCTTGTGAACCGTGGTGCGTCGTCATCCCCCAGTGACACTGTCCGTGGTGTTTGGAATACGGGCGTCGAGTGCCTGTTGTTGGCGGTGACCCTATAGCGGTGGCAGCATGGCCGTGACAACGGTGTCTTAGAAAGAGGATCGGATTTCGTCGGAGCACGGCACCGCACTCGGCGTTGGATTGCGCTCCGTCGAGTAAGTAACCTTCAGAGTTGAACGTGCTGAACGAATGGATCGTCGTGCCGTGTGTTCTAAGTGTTCTAAATGGCATACAGTTATGAACGACGGAACAATATGAATCTGCTGGACGTGGTAACTTACTGAATGTAGGGGTTCACTGATCTATCTCCAAACGTTTCCATATGTGCATCCTTGTGACAGTGTCAGAGAAGTACTGCAAGGGATATGTAAAACGTCGTCTGTTTAAGGAGATGGTTCTGGAATGTAAAGATCGCGGTATTTTAAAAACTAAGCCGTGGTTGTAGAGAGAGAGATAAACGGGATGGGAAAGGCAGGAAGGTTAACTTGACAAGATTCTGGTTTGCTACCCTGCACTGGGAGAAGGAGAATGAAAGACTCATATAACTGTGGTATACAAGTTCTTGATTAGA
Organism: Dermacentor silvarum; assembly: GCF_013339745.2. Lineage (NCBI taxonomy): Eukaryota > Metazoa > Arthropoda > Arachnida > Ixodida > Ixodidae > Dermacentor > Dermacentor silvarum. The sequence goes on from NC_051157.2 coordinate 145,477,908, forward strand.
TATGGCAGTGGTGCATACTTCGCTATTATTTCCGCTTGACGAACTGGACGCGTCTGAAATGCTGGGTAATAGCGGTAAATAATTTAATCCACGGTTGTCAGTATACCGCTCAGTTTTGGCCTGCTCAGCGATAGCCATGTTCCCGCTTTGCGTTCAGCAAAAGCTCAAGAATTGCAACGAAGCCAGGCGCATCTTTTATGCCCTAAAAACGCGACACGCTTCTGCGAAAACATTTGAGGAATGCAGTGAAGCTTGTTCCTATTTGTGAGTAATACTAGGTCTTCTGGCGACGCCTAGAAAGTTGAATTCTTCATACACTGCGAGTCAACTTTTAAGCATAACGGCCGACAGCATGATATATAGATGACATATATGACACAAGTTACAGCCCTCTACGCGACACGCCATAAACGATGCCCAGTCGGCATTTATAGAGTCATGCATTGGAAGGCACCGATCGGAGCGGTGAGCAACTGCGTGTCTCGCATATATACGGGATCATCTGCGGACATTTGCGAAATATATTGCGCACACATCCGTGTTCTGGTGAGCAACATATGCTTGTGAATTAAACGCCATCTCAAGTAAGAAATTGGCGGAAATAATTCTGTAACGCCGTCATCATTTTCCCCAGAGTCTCGGCTCTGGCGCTTATGATGCCTTCAGGTAGCAATCGAAATTTTATTGACCAGCTGCCTGCTGGCGTCACGTACTACGTAACGCCAGCGCTCAAAAGCTTGGGCCACATCCGCCGCCATGACTTTAAGTGGCACTGGCCAACAGTCCCAGAGTCGCATCTTGTACACATACAGAAATACCCAAGATGTGGACATTAGAACATGCGTCGCCGTAGCTCAGTGGGTAAGAGCACTTTGCACGCGTAATGCGGAGGATATGGATTCGGCTCCCGCCGGCCGCAAGTTGTTTATTCGTTCACTTTCATTTCCCTTAATCCTTATGATTTCTACATTTCAGTTAACAATAGAAACAAGTAATTTACTCTGTTCTTTCCTCAGTTTCGTTATTTGTAGGCTTCATACGGTTGGGAGTGGTAAAAATCGGGCCCCTCGTTTCCGTCCTCCTGGTTCCCCGACCCTTCTTCGAGTTCTTGGTATCGGCACGTTTTACCGAGTGGGTCAGCCTGAAGGCCGCGGTCGCCACGCAGTCTTCGCATTCCTTCACACGTAGTGTTCTAGGTCGATCGAGCTTCCAGTCGGCGTGTTCTGCATGACCAGCACTCGGAAGATGTGTACCGGCGACGGTATCACGAGGGACATCGGTGGCTGTAACGTTATCTTGCCACGGCAAGACCGTAAAACGTTGCGCGAGAGAAAAACTTTATGGTCCCGTCCCTCATGTTGCAATGACGCGAACGACCCACCGGGAACGCATGCTGATGATATCTGAGAGGGTGCCGATCGCGCTGCCCGAGTTTATCCGGAGTTTTTGTGCCCACTGTTTGGCAATTTAAGGTGCGGCAGTCTCGTTAAACGTGAGCCTGAAGATATCGTCGCCGCTGATATCGCCATTAGAGTGATGAAATTTCATTGTTGAAGTATGTATGTTCCCGTTATTTCACCAACCCTTTCTCGAAAACCCCTATACTGTCGACATCGTGACACTTCTTATTTGCCTCTTGGGTGTAGTAGACCTGGAAGCGATATCACGTGGTGGAATTGTGACGCGATGGTACGCTTAAGGGGGAGTAAGGAAACCGGTTCACTTGCCTTCAGGACTGTTCACAAACTTCCGTCAAGTGTGATGGTTTAAGATTTAAGAGCATAATTGCACAGCGTAAAATAATTTTTAAGAAAAAACAACAAAGCAGGAAAAGTGTGAAAATTTCAGTTATCTAACCTTTCGATTTTCTCTTTCTCACTTTTACTGCAGTTTCACTTAAGTATGTGGTGACCGCTTTTCCGTCATTCTGAAAAAAAAAAAAGACATTATTGCACGGTTCACTCCCTTACGGGAGTCATTTTTACTTCCCTCTGACAAGTTGCCCATACGCGTCGGCGATATGCGAGAACAAAAAGCAATGAAGAGCACCGTTTTTATGCCATAGCCAACTTCGTCCCCTAATCAACGCTATTAAGACGACTCGCTGGAATGAAGAGCAAGTCCAGACGATGGAACCTCAGTCGTCCTGCAGGCTTGCAGGTGCAGTTACCTTGCACCGATCGGAAGAAAAAAAATATAACCTTCGCGCTTACACTTTTAAGCGTTTCACATTGTTTGTACGTAACACTGGCGAGCAAACGTCTGGCGACCAATGCTTTCTGCAACTTTCTTTTTTCTTCGCATCTTGAGCATGCCGGCTGTAGTCAAGTAGGATATTCTTTACAGGTGTGCAAGTTCGACCAATGTCATGTATTGAAGCAACTCCGCGTTGCGGAGCTGCGCAAGAAGAGATTTTAGTTTGTTGCCGATGCGGTGCTTTACAAACTTATGCTCGCGACTGTATCATCTCGTTGTGTCGGCAGTGAATCGCCGCTGGCTCGTTTAATTGACGCGAGAGGGTGTCATAACTGACGCGCCTCCTTGGAAAAAAAAGAAAAAAAAAAAAGAGGCCTTGTACTTGGAGTGCCTCTTCGCTATCTGCCTGAGACGGTGAGCCCCCTTCTTGTCCGTAGAGTGTGCTTGCTGCTTGCTGATAAATGAGCCCAGCAACAGAAGCAGACACTGTTTTGCGGCCGCTCGCTTGCACTGATAACACCGCTAGACGCGTGTGGAATTACGGTCGGGCCAATATGCGGCTACTACACACCTGAAGTCGCCCTTGATCCACAGTTCGCAATCTCCATCCGCGAAGGCGCCGGTATTGTTGGCAGCTTCCTACATGCCTTGAAATAGCGCGAAAACTATTGGTATCTTCGACTGGTCGCATCCATCCCCCGAAGCAGAGTCGTGCAGATCCGGCGTTCCCCGAACTCAGAGGTAGAGGACAAGCGCGCAAGCCGAACGTGTGACTTGGTCTCGGAGGAGGAAATGGCAGATGCGAAACTACGTGACTACTGCTAACGTCCGACGTTTTGCCTATCCAAAGCTAAACCGGCGGATGCGCCGGTGGGACGACCGTTCGTTGAGCCGCCAGCATGCTGTGGGCTAGGTTGCCTAGTCTACGGTGGACCGTCGCCAAGAACGGCGACGCTGTGCTGTGATGACGTTGCTGGAAACGCTCTCATCTCGACGACTGCTCCGACGACAGGGCTCAACGCGGGAGGGGAGCGATCGAAAAGAACCAGCCCAACGCAAGGCGCGCACCCTCTTTCAACCAGCCGAAGACAACGCCGCTCTCGAGAGCGATCTAGAGCGCTCCGAGGCGACCACTCGAAGATACCATATGAAAAACGCCTAAGGAAGTGCGTGGGACAGGCGCTGAAGGACAACTAACACATGTATTAGGAAATAAAGCGAATAAATACAAAAATGCCGACCTGCGGGCGGATGCACTCAACCAGCGGCACCTTCGAACAAATCGATTTGGAAATCAAACAAGGAAACAGAGGGGACTGATATGCGGTTATCAGACATTTCCTTATGCGGAGCCCTACCGCCATTTCACGTTTATCTTCCTGAGAACCGAATACAACTATGGGACGTAATTGCTCTTCAAGGTGGTTTTTATTGCCTACTGTTATGCTATGAACGGGAAAAAAATTGTTTTTTTTTTGCATTTAAATACCATGGTTAGATGCCGAAAGCGGCGCCTTCATGTACGTGAAAAAATAACTGTCTCCTCATGTTTGCTATGGTAAAATGTGCATTTAATTGCCTAAACGCAGAGATGAAGATGGAACTACGTGTAGTACATTCCCATGTTGCTGCCGCGTGTGATATTTTCACGCAATCTCAGTGATTTCGAAACACGCCTCAAGGTTGCTTTTCGCTGTCTGGGACGACACAGAGGTCTCAATCAATTGAGTGCCAAATTTGTCGAAAGTGGATGACAAGAATATGAGTAAACCACTTCTTTGCAGTTACACATGCACCGTACTTCATACCGAGATTGAATATTTTGCGTAATCACTTCCGAGTGAATTTCGAATAAAAAGTTAAGGGCAAGGCGCAATGTATTCTTATGCTGGTTATACTGTGGTTATACTGAGCTTAAACTGTGTGCTTCTTACCGTGTCCTTCGTACATTGTGCGCTGTTCCAAAACTGAGCGATAGCCACCCGCTCAATTGTTCATTGTTCATTTTGCCGCGGCCTTCTGGAAGCCGTACATTCGAGCTATTTATAATAGGCGACGCACTTGCTTTGATTTCTGCTCGCACTAAACAGCACAGGTCAGGACAACTTGGTGTCCCTTGTAGAAGTAACGCATGAATAGTTGGGCTTATGACCCTTACGAAAATTTAGGATGAAATCCAGCAGTTTCTCTAAAGAACGTTTATTGCGGCCTTTTGAATCTCAACGGGAAATCTTTAGAGTGCCAAACAGCATTTTTTGTGTGGAGTGTACCAAGACGTTTTTGTGCGGGTACCCGCCGTGGTTGCTTAGTGGCGATGGTGTTGGACTGCTAAGCACGAGGCCGCTGGATCAAATCCCGACCATGGCGGCCGCCTTCCGATGGGGGCGAAATGCGAAAACACCCGTGTAGTTAGGTTTAAGTGCACGTTAAAGAACCCCAGGTGGTACAAATTATTCCGCAGTCGCCCACTACGGCGTTCCTCATAATCAGATCGTGGTTTTGGCCTGTAAAACCCCATAATGTTTAAGTTTCTGTCGCTTCGCTCCTGGGCTCTTTCAACTACATTGTGCGTATCTTGCCGTGAACTGACGGCAGAAACAATGTCTGACTTTGCCCGTGTGCGGAAGATTTTCTTTTTCTTTTTTATTCGAATGTTTGCTCTGCGGCATAAAATATTTGGGGCATGCGTTTTGACATTCCAAAGATGAGTTTCAAAAGGTCCTGATTAACGTTCTTTATAGAAACTGCTGGATTTCATCCTAAATTTTCGTAAGAGTCACAAGCGCCACGATTTTATGCGTTACTTGCATCAGGGATACCAAGATGGCCTGACCTGTGCTATTTAGTGTGAACAGAAATAAAAGCGAGTGCGTCACCTATTATAAGTGGTTCAAATGTACGGCTTCCAGAAGGCTGTGGCAAAATGAACAATGAACAATTGAACGAGCAGGCTATCGGTCTGTTTTGGAACAACGCTCAGGTGTAAAGCGTACAAATTAGTCCCGTTCAGCAAGCATATTCAACTCTCACTGTGAGATAATTTAAAGCGTTAAAAGTGTATATGGGGGTGTAAATTTGTCTAGAACATTCACCCTTACACCATTTTTGGGTCTAAGGGTATGTGTTTATGGACTGCTTTGCACCCTTATTCAGTTTTCAGGTTGTAATTTATTTTACAGCGTAGAGAGCAATGGGTGCAATGATCTAACTACAATTATGAAGAAGTTGAAGTCAACTAAGTCAAGGCGGAAAAAAAGAGTTGTTTTGCAGCCCATATTGGTTCGAAAACTTTCACTTGGTGAGCGACCACAACTTTTTCGCCATCATGTAACCAGACCAGACGAATTCTCGTCGAACCCTTGACTAACTGATTTACTGCGCTGACCAGCACCAGGGGCTTCCTCGCTCATAAGAGCCCTTCGATAGTGTGCCACTTTTAACTGCTAACGCTGGTGTTTGAGAGAATGAAGCAGATGGGCAAATTGCCTTTCGACAGGCAGAGGCCAGTGACAACTAGTACATGTTACATAAGTGCCTTAAACAACCAACAAACCACGCTTATGTGCTGTTCAGCAGCTGCCATAACAAGGCCTACGTCCACGACACGGTCCGCTCGATCGTGAAACAACGTACACGAACCGTCATTCGTCCATAGAGAAATGTTCGCGATGTGATGGCATAATAGTTTTCCACGAAGTTTCATTCGCATCTCAGATAACGTGTTTCTCAGCGAACACTTTCGAAAATTGTTAAAGGCTACCTGTGGCAGACAGCACAATTTTTGTTTATGAGCTGGTCTATGCGAAGAGGCAGACATTACTTGCATAAAGAGTTGAAATGCAGCATATATACTAATTACCAAAAAGTCGCTAATTAGGTTTCTAACTCATTACCTTATGGCCCATATTGCAATTTACAAATTCTAGCCATGGAGATCGCAGGCGTATTAACTTGGAACGAATTCTCTGGATGAGACCAGTTCGAGATATTATTTCCCGAACTTTGCGGAGAAATGCATTGGCGTTCCAGTTACTTTCGTGCTTCAATGTATAAAACGACGTTTTCTTAAGAAAGCAACTGGAACGCCAATTATAAAACGACTCTTTGTTAAGAAAGCAACTGGAACGCCAATGCATTTGGCGTTCCCGTTACGTTTATGCGTCCATTCATAAAACTACGTTTTGTTAAGAAAGTAACTGAAACGCCAATGCATTTCTCCGCAAAGTTCGGGAATTAATATCCCGAAACTGCTGTCATCCTGAGAATTCGTTCCAGCTAGGTGGATCCGCCTTGCAAGCTCCACGGCTATAATTTGTACATTGCAATATGGTCATAAGGTAATTAGTTAAAACGTTAATTGGCGAATTTTTGTTAAGAAGTCTATTCTGCCTTTCAATTTTTTTGCAAGTAATGTCCGCCTCTTCGAGTAAACCAGCTCATGAACTAGAATTGTGCCATCTGTCGCAGGCAAACTTTAAAAATTTTAGAATGTGTTCGCTGAAACACCCTGTATATTTTCCGACCTCCGAGTACCTTCGGGCCTTCTTCGCGCCTAAGATCGCTACTTGAAGTTCAAAGTGGCGTGGGTTCAATGCACGTATAGACCGGCTAATATAAAACCGAAGTACAAATTCAAATTATCAATGCCTTTGTTGCAAACCGTGCATATACGTGAGCCAAGCAACCGCACTCTTGCTTTGACGGCGACCCCCCACCCCCCTTCCCCCCTGTAACGTATCTGGCGAAAACATATTCTAATTCCTCTTTCAACGTCATCGGCTATACCACGTACGTCAAACGTGCCATATAGACCACGCACAGGCTTATGTGATGCACATTCGTAAATGTCATACTAAACCTTCGTTCAAAGGCTGTTGAATTTTACCGGCAGGTGGTATTCAAAGGCTACATTCAAGAGGATGACCATGGGTAAAAGGGACACCTGCCGTCCTTGCTAGGTTTCCACGTGCTGCTAGAATATCAGCTCCCGTATGTTCATACAACCGGCTCACCATTGTGATAAAATCTAGCCGTAATGTGTGCCAGGGATGAACACAGAGCGGCGGAAGCATACGTGCTTAATAACTTTTGTTTTTTTTTGCAACACTGTTGCCGCGTCGTGGCTACAGCGTGCGCCCTAAACGAGCGTATGTCGCAGCGCCACTGTCATGGCGGGGTTTTTTTTTTTCTTCTTTTTAAATCACTCCGCACTGTGCGTCAATGCGAGGTTGTAGGAGTGTCGTGAACGACGGCACTTTCCTCTTGCGGTGTGATTGGCTAAAAAAATTGCGCGTGTAATTGGCGCCAGGGAGCACGTGATTCAAGAATCGGGGACAATTCCACACCTTTCCACACGGGATACATCCTAGGTTTCTTGAGGTCGAAGCAGTGGTTTCTATTCTCGCTCGTTCATTGTCGGAGATAGGTTCAACTTTTGCGAGATTAGGGGTGACTAGAACTGAACGTGTCAGGGCGCACAGGCGACAGAGTTCCTGCTACTGTGCTGAAGAGTCTAAGATACAGGCGTGCTTGGTACTGTAACAGAGTTCCTGGTACTGTGCTGAAGAGTCTAAGATACAGGCGTGCTTGGCACTGTGACAGAGTTCCCGGTACTGTGCAAGATAGGAAGTGCATGTCAGTTTGCCAAGAGTAGGCTGTCGGCCGTAGACGCCGATGCCGTCCGGTACTAGTCCCACAAAAATTTCGCGAAAGTTACCCTATTCCTGAAAATTGAACGACCCACAGTAGCACCCCTGATTGCGATCAATGTAGATCGATTGCTGCAACACGTCACCATTGCGCACTTCACTCGACTTTGTAACAATATTGCTCTATTCGCCCGCGTTTTATGCATCGATGGCGCTGTGACACCATCCAGTGGAGAGTGATTTCAGTGAGCATCGAATTCATAGATGGATCAGAAACATCTGAAAACTTCTAAATCAGATAACGGTTCCTTTCACCTCTTTAGTCTTGTTCTTGTTTCTCTTCCTGCTCATGCTGTTATTGGGGCTCTTTTGAAATAGCACATACTCTTGTTTACGTGTGCTTTAGTGTTTCTGAGACTCTTGTGCCCGGGAAAGCGGGTGCTGAGCTTGGAATGTGTAGCATCGAGGTAAACCACTTTTGCAACTGCCCAAGAAAATTTATATTTTGTCAACGATAACCTTGTGTGAACATCTCTAATTTGTTAATATCCTTGTGCGCTATGTCCCAGTGCATTTTTTAATTGATGCTTCCGTTATGAACGTCATGAGCACAAATTACTTGAAAGAGGAGTGGCGGGCCGTCAGATATAGGCGCCAACCTTTCCTTAAATAAAATTAACAAGAAAAAAAAAACATTGTGACACGCGTGTAAGAATGTAGCAACGTGCACTCTTTTAAAGCAAGGAAGGCGCAGCGCATCTGTTGGTGCGTTCCAAGGCGGCCCCCACCTGTGCGCGGGAATCTTCTGGTAGCGTTGTTTACTGTTTCATTTGAGAGGTTGTTTTCTATACCTCTTGCATTTAGAACAGCACACACCGCGGGCTGCCGTTACCCAGAGATACAGAGCGAGGTCGTCAAAACAAGCAACGTGCCCGTTTCGAAAAGGGCATGTGTGCACACGTGTGTCACATGACAGAGCCGGCGGGAAGCGCGATGAAACCGCGCGTGCAAAAGCGTTCATAATTCCACTCACGCTACTGCGGTTGTCGATGTCCTAAAATGGCGCTTAAGGTGCTTCGGCGTTAAAAAAAAGTAAACTATACCTCATGCGCGGAACTTTCGATCTACTGTTTGATTAACTGGTTAGCATGTATAATATACCTTTATTGGTGGTCGAATTTTTCATCGAATACTCCTGTAAAGACAAGGTAGAGTAGAGTAAATGAGCGAGACTTGTTTCAAAGCGCCTGTCCGCTTTTGTAGTCAGTACTGGAACATATAGCGGTGACATTCATTCGCCAGTAGCACCTTCAAGGACCGGTGTAATGAAAAGCCTAAGCATCAGATAACAATGGGCAAAAAATAAGAGATTACTTATATATTCTAATACAACTATTTATTTCATTGATTTCGACAGCATCATGACTTGACAGCAAAAGGAGTGTGTAACGAAGACGTTGTTTTAACATGTATAATGTGCTACTGTTAATAATTTTCAGGGCAAGTAAAGTTTGATTTGGTTTGATTTGATACGGGTGTTGCCAAGTGGAGACGAGAGCTTCATTGATAATCCAACCGGGCAAGGGCTGGCAACTTAGTATAGGCTACAAAATTCACATCCACCACGAACCAAAATAGTCTCTTATTGCCATTCGGCGATTTCATTCGTTTCATTTTTTTTCTTAACTTTCGTTTTGACACAGAAAACTTACTTCGGCGTGTGTGGCTTGAGTAATAAGCAATGGTGCGTAAGCCGTCAAGTTCTCTCTTCTTGCCGTCTCTTCGCCTGTGGTCCTCATCTGATAGTTACTGCTAAAGCAAATCTCTCTGTCCATGTTTTCGAACGCCTCGTCAAAGCTACGTGGAACGTTTCGTTTCCCGCTAAAACGGTCTGCGTCTTGAAGCACATCATTTGACATTCGGCACCTTTGTTTTATTGTTATTGTAATTGTTTTAGTATTATTTTTATGTCAGAATAGATGACGCGAGCGGGAGAACATATGCCACTTTTGTCCATTTATAGAAAGGTTCCTCAAGCCCTTTAGTACACGAGATCGGCCCGAGCATGAGTCCTTGCCACGGTACTTTATTACTTGGATGGATAAAAAAATTTTAAAAATCCATCGAAGTAGTTAAGATATAGTTAAACTACTTTTTTTTATTTACTGCGACAGCTGTCGTATACGACAACCGCAAAAAAATGTGTTGAAGGTCATTAAGGATCTCGTGAAAAAAAAAACAAAAAAAAAAACATTGTTATAGACGCGTGCATGAGAGCGGGCGGCATACAAACTTGACGCAGGAAAATTGTTTCAAATGCCAGAGAGGAAAATGGCGCGCGAGAAATTCAGTGCTAAAGCAAAGGGTAGACAGTCATGGAAGCAGCTTCTGGCATGAATATCGAGGACACATTCGCGGCGTTCAGTGCGTTTGCACTCAGGGTTAATGAGATCTAAACGTGCGCGAAAACCAATACTATACGCCTGAGAAAATTTGCGTGTAAATGATTCAAGTGGTCCGTAATTCACCGTAAAGCAGCATCGAGTGAAGGTCAACAGGAAATATCGATGATTTCGCCTCCGATGAGGGGAAGACAGCTTATGAACATTCCTTTAGCAATGACGAACAGCGCTATCACTTTACCATTCGTAAAGGTTCGCATACTTTAGACCAAACAGAGGGGTGGAAACATGAAAAAAAAAGAAAATAAATATATTGAACACCAAATCGCATTCAATCACGCGTCATGGATCATGTATCCAGTATCAATGAGCCTGCAGTTATTTAAAGGAGGTTTTCAACGGTTTTCAAGCAGCATTTCAACGGTATGTCGGTTTATCAAGCTGTTGCAAATAGCTCAACTGCGAACGTGATGACCTCAGAACTTTTCTGTCGTGTCTCAAGCTAACGGACTGAAACGATTCGTAGCAAAAAAAAAAAAAAAGGCTTCTGCGCCAAAATTTTGGAGATGGAAAGGTCGCGAATTTCTGCAGTTAATCGCTGCACGCCTCGATATTATTGGTTCTTCGAATATTAGAAGGTGAACAGCAGAAAAAGGTTCAAACATTGGCGTCAGTATCTCAGCGGCAGTGCCTTTCGTTTTGTTTTTTTCGTCTAGTGCGCTCAGTCGGACAAAGGTCAACTCCGAAGGAGTGCATGGCGTACCGTTGTAATGTCACAGAAAATACCGTGGTTTAATAATAATAATAATAATAATAATAATAATAATAATAATAATAATAATAATAATAATAATAATAATAATAATAATAAATTGCTATGAACAATGACTGGTGCTTGCTTGCCCGAGCAGTTTCCATTTAGCAAGTACCACCGCCTTGGCTGGATGACGGTGGCGTGTGCTGGGGCTGAAAACGAGCTCGCGGTCACGAAAACGTTTCGCGACTTCATTTGAATATATATATATATATATATATATATATATACTAAATGGCAAATTTTTAAAGGAGAAATCTGGAAGGATAGAGTCTCCAGTTTGGTGCGTTCGTCGTGGAATGACTTTTGTGCTGGGACTCACGTGGCGTTGTCAGTAGATCTCGTCGGCCGCGTTTGCTTTCTGCAACCTGCCGTGGCGGTTTAGCGGCTGGCGCGTGGTGCCGCTATACATGAGGTCGCGGTATCGAATCCCGGCCGCATTCTAATGGTGGAAAGAACGCTAGCGTACTTAGATTTAGGTGTGCGTTAAACAACCCTAGGTGGTCAAAAATTATTCCGCAGTCTTCCAGTACGACGTCTTTCAGAGACCCACTGTTGCTTTGGGGCGTTAACCTCCACAGATGAATCGCTCATTTAGTATTCATTTGCGTACAGGGGTAATGACTATCACGACTAGTTGATCTATGCGACTACGTGTCACAATTTGCTAGAAAATTGATTGTCCGTGTCACCGATGGAATAGCATGCACGACCTCGGTATGAATTCTCAACAGGCCGATGCCCAACTCAATGCGGTCGATGAGTTCTGTTTTCTCACTTAAAGGCCAACTATAGAATGAACTTTTGGGCCACTTATGCCTAGATTTGGATAGCTTAGATAGCGAACAGCCTCCGTGCAAGATTTCTTGTTATATTTTTGTGCTAAGTTGATGTGTCACTAAAGGTTCGCAAAAGGACACGTTTCCGATGTCGAAACTGAAAACAGAAAAAGTAAGAAAAGCACGTAGTCATTACCCTTCGCTCACATTACTCGAATCGCGCGAGACCTTGGCATGACCTCAGAGATGAGTCACCGCCTGCGATCACAGAGTTTCCTACAAACAATAACTAGAACTCTGGCTCTAGTGTCAACGGGAGCTTCCGCAAGCACTGCGATTGAGACAGCATGGGAGTTAGGGTATTCTATAGCCACCATAGTGATGGGTAGAGCGCATGGATTTGGCCAAACTTTGTCCTTCTGGATCGAAACTGCTTTGTTGCTTCGCAAATCGATCATTTTCCCGCAAAATATTGGGTTACAAATGCAGAAGATTAGCAATAACTCTGCACTTGTTGCAGATTCCTACTGCCTTCCGGGTCTTGAATACTCAAAATTTAGGTCGAGATACGCAGATAAAGCGTAGTCAACAAAGCCACAAGGACGTCTGAAGCCACAGGCACGGAAAACAGACAAATTCATGTACTATCCCACAATACCCATGGTAGCCGAAAGATCACAGTGCCACCTTTCCCTCTGGTGATTTTTGTGGGAAACTTGCGCAAATTTGGGAGGCCATGCCTGCGGATGCCCGCGGCGCGCTGTGAAATCACGGATGTCACGTGCCGTGGCTTGCGTCATATACGCTATCCACTAGGTGTGCGCGTCGTTTGGTTAGGCGCTCTTGAAAGACTGCTAATAAGAAAATTACACAGCTATGGGCCCCGCATAATTGCCATGACTGCTTCAGTAGTAGGCTACATACTAATGTATTACCAATTTAGTCAAAGCAAAATTTCGTTGCACTTCGCTTGCGCACTGAAGGACACCCCTACTGGACTAGTTTAGTCTATTGTGCAGCAGTATTTCAAAGCTGTACTCCCGCTTATAGGACTGAAAGGGGCTTGTTACTCGTATGAAATTGTGGTTCAAACTTCCCGGCTTTGAATTTCGTGTGCCGCAACATGGGACGGACGAATCCCACTGGCAGTACCTGCCGTACTGATTACAGTTGATCAAATTCCACGTCGCCTATTCGAAAACGACTGGTGGAGCGAAGAACACTGCACATTCTCGAGGGAATCCATAATAAAGTCTTTGGCAAAAAAGAAAGAAAAAAGAGGAGTGTGCGCCTGGAAGCGGCCGGGCCATCAACCACTTCTCGACAATTCTATCCCGCGATGAGTTTAGTTTCACGCAGTGCATGACCTTTTCATAATGCCAAGCCACGCGAGCGTTCAGTTCCTTCATCAGTGCGTCATTATTTCTGCCTAAAGAAGCATCCAGTCACAGCGCATGAATTGAGAATGCATTTAATGCTACGGTGATCCGAAGGATCTTAATAACACGTGTATTGTAATGCTACTTCTCCTGAAGCATCGCTACGACACTCATTTCCTGATTCCTGTTCATGCTCAAAGTGCACTTTTATTTTAAAAAAACTGTTTTGTCATTGCCCTCGGCATTCTCATTTCCTTCCCTGTCATGAAGGGAGCTCTGCTGTAGCGGAATATTGCTGCGTCGCTCTCTCGCCGATGAACACGGAAAGAATTGGACGTTGTTGTCGCGTTATGTACTACGCTTTATCTTAATATAGAAGATCGGACATCACCTTACAGCGAAACTTGCACAACTGTTTTCTTGCGACGCTGAAGGCCGATGGCGTTCGGCAGTCTGCCTGCGTCTTGGGTCCCGTATATGCTTTGAACGTAATTATCGAGGGTTATATAATGAACACAATTACCTTCCGTTTAGATAGACCACAACATAGTAATGTTTTAAGATTAGGCGTGTCAACGTGGAAAAACGTGTATGTGAAGTGTGGTAAGCCGGTCACGTATATATATGTATATATATACAGGGTGTTTCAGCGAACACTTTCAAAATTTATTTAAGGTTACCTGTGGCAGATAGCACAATTATAGTTAATGAGCTGGTCTACTCGAAGAGGCGGACATTACTTGCACAAAAAATTGCAATGCATAATTGACTAATTAACAAACATTTACTAATTAAGTTTTTTACTAATTACCTGATGGGCCATATTGCAATTTACAAATTGTAGTCGTGGAGTTCGCAAGGCGCATCCACTTAGAATTAATTCTCAGGATGACACCAGTTTCCAGATATTATTTCCCGAACTTTGAGGAGAAATGCATTGGCGTTCCAGTTAATTTTGTGCTTCAATGCATAACGCGACGTTTTGTTAAGATACTAACTGGAACACCAATGCATTTCTCCGCAATGTTCGGGAATTAATATCTCGAAACTGGTGTCATCCCGAGAATTCGTTCCAAGTGGATCCGCCTTGCGAACTCCACGGCTACAATTTGTAAATTGCAATATGGGTAGTCAGGTAATTAGTTAAATTTTTAATTAGTGTATTTTTGTTAATTATTCAATTAAGTATTTCAATATCTAGTGCAAGTAATGTCCGCCTCTTCGAGTAGACCAGCTCATGAACTAGAATTGTGCTATCTGCCCCAGGCAACCTTTAAGAATTTTTGAAGTTGATCGCGGAGGCTGCAATTACGACGCGCTGTACGCGCTGATTTGACTCGGTGACGATTCAGTTACGTGCTTTGTCTTGCGCGTTGTATTAGTGTGTCAGTTACGTGCTTCGTCTTTCGCGTTGTGCTAGCGTGTGCAGCGTAGTGCAGCTTCCATATGCACGACGGTTGCTCATGGTCATCGACGTTGGTAGTCGTGATGGAGGAGACGTGCCACCAGGCGTCAGCGTGGGTGCATCAACGCCTAAGGGCGCTTTAGCCACAAAACACCAATAGACATTATATATCAATGTGCAATAAACATTACACTACTTCTGTGAAGACACGTTTCACTTTCGTGTTCTATACCGATTCCTATATAAGAGGGATCAACCACATTTTTTTGCATTTCGCCTCCATCGAAATGCGGATGCTGCTGCGAGGATTTGAACCCGCGACCTCGTGCTTAGCAGCGAAACACCATAGATTTGCTAAGCCCGCGACCTCAAAGAAGTGCGACGTAGTTCCTCAGCATGTCTCTCACGTTTACCGCTAAATGGCCCCTGACTTTCTTGCGTGTTTATCTTAGCTGGTAATTCCTAATTTTGAATTCTGACGTCGCCTTTAACCGGCTACACTTTGGAGGTCACGCTAATAGTGGCCCGACATTTTGCGGGCACCGCATCGGCACTTGATGGCTGAGAATATATTTAGTTTTGCGTGGTATACCAAGCACATCAGCGTTCGTGTCCAATAGTCGACATTCGGACACGTTGGGCGTTCCGTCTCGGTTGGAAATTCCGTCTCGTGGGACATTTCAACTCGCCTAAATCCGGCAGCAGTGGCAACCCGTGTTACCGGGCGAGGCTTTAATTTTTACAACTGCTCGAGGAAGACACATGTAACCGACAAACGGAGGCCTCAGGAGAGCACCTGAGATCCACTGCTTCTGGGGAACCCTATAAAAAGGCAGAAGTGGTGGGAGTGAACAAAGCTGGAACCTGCACTGGCCCTTAGGTTGAGCCAGTCGCCGAGGCAGGCATACACGCAAAATACATACAGTCAGACACACAAGGCTCGCATACTAAATCGTCTCTCTGCGATAGCGGACAACCGATCTTATACACCTCTGGTACGCGCAGGCCTCGGCGAGCCCCAACCAACGGACCATTCCGCGTTGCGCCTTTAGTGTGCCCATTGCCCTTTTTGGTCCAGCAGGTGCCGTGAAAATGTATTGAATAATGGCACGCTGTCTACACTCATTGATTGCGCCAATTGTCACTTCGCTCGCGGCCGTGTGGCTCGCACTGTCACCGCTCGAGTTAGGTGCGAACGAATGCCGCCGGATTACGAGTGCTCCTTGCAGATGAAGCCCTACGCCAGTCAACAATACTCTCGAAGGCCGGAACATTCTCTTTCTCGCGGGACTTTTAACCAGAAATCCGTAACTTTTGTTGCTCACGTCGCGTTATACCAAGACGTTATACGTAGGGGGTCAGCTAGGAGTTTGCGCAGCTGCGGCTATGAAACCAGACGGCGTGTTGCTACAACGCAGCCTGCACAGGAGAACGTCACTGCCGTCACTAAGAATAGCCAGCAGCGAGAACGCAGCAACAACTGCGGCGGCCTTCGAGCGAGGCCGTCGGTCAGCGAACAGACCCGTAGTGCTTCCGAAAGGTGCAAAATCACGCCTATACAGGCTCGCTCTCTTTGTATTAGTCGTTAGATAGGCATATATCTGTGGGGGATATCTTTTTTTTAATTTTATTCCATGAAGATAATAAGTTACTACGCACATGCATACTTGTTGCCAACTCTTGTATTGATAACGCAATGTAATGTTGAATATGATCGATTTGCACAGTCAGTAAGCCGTTTGAAGCCAGAAGAACACAGTTTAGGCAAACTCAAGCACTACTCACAATTCCTATGCTCACTGCATAGCCACACCTGCAGGGCCCCTATAGGCACGAGGGGCGGAGTTCTCGCGCGATCACTTCGCGCGATAGTTGGCGAGATTTCACGATACTCTGCCCCCGAGATCCAATGAGCTTCTTTCTTGCCCGACCCTTGTGCGCATGGGTCGCACGCACGGGCCTGCAGCTGCGCAGGCTATAGCCTCCCACTGTTGCTAAATATTTACGGAGGAACGGGGGTGAGAGGTTGCTTAGGGTACTCCCACATGATGTGATGAAGGTTGGCTTTGGTTGTGCATGGAGCAAAATTTACAGCTGGATGAGGGGCAGAGAGAGGGGTGGATGACGTGAGGAGAGGAAAAGGGAGAGGATCTGGTCTGCAGCTGTCGCCACGGCATCTCGCACCTTTGCGGAGATATGTTTATTAGCTGCGGAAAGGTTAAACGGCCTAGGTGGCAGTGGCTACAGATGTCTCGTTAGAAGGCGATCCCGCGCAGCTAACGGAGCTGTTGCCGCAACGGAGTCTGGCGCCCGGGCCGTAATTTACGCTCCAGCCGCCCAACACCCCAAGCCGAACCGCACGCGTGCGGTCGTGAGAAAAACTGCACACGTGAACACTTGTGCACAAATTTCGGTTTATTCTCCGTACACAGTGTAAATAGAAATCTGTGCGCCCAGCGCCGCAAGCCGCGTGCGGTCGTGCGAAAAATTAAACATGTGCAACACTTGTGTAAACCGAAATGTGTGCGCAAGTGCTCGACATGCGCAATTTTTCGCCCGACCGCATGCGTGCGGTGCGGCTTGCGGTGCGGCTTGCAGCGCTGGGCGGCTCGAGCTAGGGTTGGTAATATCGATGAACGATTAATCGATTAAAGGTAGAGTAATCTTCGTTGATGTCCACCTTTCATTTAATCTACTTGATCGATTACGCATGTTCGAATTCATCTTTTTCGAGAGTTTGACAGGAGTGGCGCGAAAATTTTGAAATCGTTATTAGAATGGCGCAGCGCGAGCAGTGACTATGCTGCGCGGCTGTAGTAAAGCGACTGTCCAGTGTTTTTCCGAGTCCCGGGTGATTCCGAGCCGAGCGCTTCCCCTCTCTTCCCCCACACAGCACACGCCGCCCGAGGCCGGAGGCTTGAAATGCCCTCGCACTTCAAGGCATACTGTATATAGCAACCCAGCCATTGATCGTCATCTAACTTCCAGTCCACTAAAGACGTGGCAGAGCATTCGCGCCGGTTTGGAGCATGTATTTGACATAGCGATGGAGTTCGTGTCGATTCCAGCAAATCTATAGCTTTCGTAACTTTTGTAGGGCACTCTATGGATAGTGCGTCCTGCTACTGGGCATCTCAGCAAACCGCTAAGCCAACCGCCGCGTTAGCTTAGTAAATATGGCATTTCGTCGTTTAGCACGAGTAGGGATGGTCGATTATTCTTTTTCATTCGATTAACGATTAATGGCTGATCATTTTAGCCTTTAGTAGATTGATCGCTTTCGATGAAGGGTTTTTTATCGAATAATTGATAAATCGAAATTTTTACCGGGTATTTTAAAAAGGTGTAATCACAGCAATCTCATTTTGTACGACCCTATTTTAATGTCTGAGAGGTGGAGCCAAGTTGGAAATACAAGTGTATTAAGCTTGATAAATAATAATCTTTAATTTGTTGAAGACTAAATAGAGTTGACACTAGTGACCTTTGAAAATATAAACAACATGCTTTATAAAATGGCACTTAGAGCAGAATTAAACAAAGTACATGGCACTAGGGAATCCCTGTACAGTGCAGTTAAACAAGAAATAAGAAGAATGGCAAAAGTAAAAGGTGAAGTCCAACTAAAATGTGCAAGGAATTGCAATATGCACAGGGGAAAAGAAAATTATTGGTTTAGAATTGTAAGCTACATGCTCTTTTATAAAAGGAGAATGAAGGTAAATTGGCTGGGATGTTTGGGTGAAAGCGACACGTTCTTTAAGTGGCCACGTAACCGTCATGCGATAACAGACGTTGGAAAGCTATAGATTTGCTGGAATCGACACGAACTCCATCACTATGTCAAATACATGCTCCAAACCGGCGCGAATGCTCTGCCACGTCTTTAGGGGACTGGAAGTGAGATGACGATCAATAGCTGGGTTGCTATATACAGTATCCCTTGAAGTGCGAGGGCATTTCAAGCCTCCGGCTCCGGGCGGCGTGTGCTGTGTGGGGGAAGACAGGGGAAGCGCTCGGCTCGGAATCACCCGGGACTCGGAAAAACACTGGACAGTCGCTTTACCACAGCCGCGCAGCATAGTCACTGCTCGCGCTCCGCCATTCAAATAACGATTTAAAACTTTTCGCTCCACTCCTGTCAAACTATCGAAAAAGAATAATCGAACATGCCTAATCGATCAAGTAGATTAAATGAAAGGTGGACATCAGCGAAGATTACTCTACCTTTAATCGATTAATCGTTCATCGATATTGCCAACCTCAGCTCGAGCCGAACAACGCTGCAAGCCGCACCGCAAGCCGCACCGCACGCATGCGGTCGGGCGAAAAATTGCGCATGTCGAGCTCTTGTGCACAAATTTCGGTTTACAAAAGTGTAGCACATGTTTAATTTTTCGCACGACCGCACGCGGCTTGCGGCGCTGGGCACCCAGATTTTGATTTACACTGTGTACAGAGAATAAACCGAAATTTGTGCACAAATGTTCACGTGTGCAATTTTTCGCACGACCGCACGCGTGCGGTTCGGCTTGGGGCGCTGGGCGGCTTGGAGCGTAAATCGGCCTATACGGTCCGGGCGCAGGCATTTGACGAGCCAGACTCCGTTGCGGCAACAGCTCCGTTATAACTGCGCGGGATCGCCTTATAACTTTTCGAGGCATTTGTAGCCACTGCCGCCTAGGCCGTTTAACCTTTCCGCAGCTAATAAACAAATCCCCGCACGGGTGCGAGATGCCGTGGCGACAGCTGCAGACGCTCTCCACTTTCCTCTCCTCGCGTCATCCACCCCTCTCTCTGCCCCTCCTCCAGCTGTAAATTTTGTTTCCCAACCAAAGCCAATCGTCATCACACCATGTAGCAGTACCCTCCAGGAGCTGCCTGCCCAGCTCCAGGCCCGTGCGTGCGACCGATGCGCACAAGGGTCGGACAAGAAAGAAGCTCATTGGCTCTCGTGGGCGGAGTATCGTGAAATCTTGCCAACTATCGCTCGAAGTGATCGCCCGAGAACTCCTCCCCAGGGCACCGTTTTGGTGGTCTCCCCTGCTTTTGCGGTCTTAACAAGAGGCAAGACGCAAGTTCCCCAAGCTCTGCAAAGCGCTCACACGGAAACAGGGTGCACTTGTTCGTCAGACTGAGACTGAAACACTCCCTACGTCAACGCTAATGCACCTCCTCCGAGCGCTTTTATCTGAGGATCCCCCACCGTGCCGACACTGTGGCGAACACCCCAACACATCCCATATCCTCTGGTCCTGTGGACCAACCACCCCTCCTCCTATGCCTGCCGCCACAAACCTTTCCCCTAAACCCCATGCCGGGTGGCTGGCCGAGGCCACCTGCGCCGACGACCAACGACCTTGCGGCGTTTATCAATGCTGCACTGAAGAATACCGCAAGCGAGGCTATCGACTGAGGGCCTTTTCACCACGCCCAGCCAACATGAACATAAAGCTTGCTCTCTCTCGCGTGCACCATGGAACTGTGACGCATGTAACGCCACGGTCGACGCTCACCACTCCACCGTTGTGAGACTCTTAATTGGTAGCGGCCAGGGCGCCTGTTATTTCTACCCAACAAAATTTGCCTTACGTTCTAGGTGGCGCTAACATGTCGCACCTGCGTATAGTTGGAACACCGTCCTAGCGGTTCAAGCGCAACACTAAACGTTGCTGTCACTGTGAATGCTTCGCTCTTTGGGTGAAACTGCGAAATTTTATTACCATAGCAGTTATATTGACACTCCAGGCGAGTTTTCGCCGTCGTCGTGATATTCCGCATGAAAGCCAAGTGCTGTAAGATCCTGTGTCTGTTGTGGGTGGGAGTGAAAGCGTGCGAAGCCCGAAGCCAGGTAAGAAGGATGGTGGCTTTATGCGCGCCGTCTTCCTGCATGCCCAATGTGGGAGCTCACTGTATCAAGCGAGCGCTAAGCGAGGGGGGAGGGGAGTGAGCGCATGGTAACGTGATCAATGGCGCGCTAACGGAGGGGGTGACAGGTCTCCTCTAGTCCGGCCGTGGCTGTGCATGGCTGTCTGAGCGGCGGAGCGCATACACGGCCCACGCGCCGCCTATCTTGGCGGTAATTTGCGGCGCTCGCAAAGCCGCTGGGTGAGCTGAGATGGCTGGTGGCTTCATGTGCGCTGTGTTCCCGCTCGCCTAGTCTTTGAGGTGGCGTAATCTCAACTTTCTGAGAGGCAGTGGACCGAGAGGCGGCGCGAAGCGCTCCCCTCCCGCTGCCCGCGCCGTTCACCACGTCAGCATTGTGACACCGAGCTAGATCTGTTTACCTTTGTCAGCGCCCGCGTGACACCATGCTTGCTCAAGGCTTTGCCTCTCGGCCGAAGCTGTGACGTTTTTTATGCGAAAGCGTCTAATCTCACACGGAGCGAAAAAGCCGGCCTGTGTCGTGGAGCACCGACACGGCATCTAAGTTCCCTTTGGTTGCGACGCCACGTAGCGAGCGCGCCTCGATGGAGTAGAGTTGGCGAAAGGGCTTCCCCGCTAGCACGCGAGGTGTTGCGGGAGCGGAGAGGGCATCGCCGCGACGCCACGTCACCCTCGCTCTCGCAAGCATTTGTTATCCGCGCGTTCCTTGTCCGCGCAAGCTCTTGCCTGCGCTCTAATTGCGCATCGGTAATGCCAAATCAAAACGCGCCAAGTGTCTCAACACGCTCGCTTGCCCGCGAGGAGTTCATAACTCGAAGAACCGCACAGCGGGATTCATTTGGACATTAATGCTTTCGCATTCGCAACTCGTAAGTGCTTAGGTGTTCTCGGAAGTTTTGTCTTGGCCGCTAACGTGAAGGTTTAAGTCAGTGCGCTTTTGGCCGGTGTTATCAAATACAAAACATCGGTATATCGAAAGAGCTACTGAGGACGAGCGTTCTATGTTAGCGTATACAAAATTATCCAACGCAATGCGACCTCATTGTCGACGCAACCTCCCGCTTTTCATCGACGATGTCTTAAACTGAACGAACCAGCAGGTGGCCAAAAGCCAATATAAAGGCGCACTTGCGTCTATGCAACACATACAGCCTTTATACTGATTTATACTGATTTCCTGTTTCATTACTAAGTACGTGTAATACCTCCGCTTGATCTTGCGGTCAATGCGCCGCCTCAAAAAAAAAAAAGTCAAATCAGTTGTCACTCAGTGAAGCAGGAACGTAGCCTTCCTGAGCGCTTTTTATTTGCTTACACTAGAGAGCCTACATGCAAGCGCTGTGCGCTTGCATGTAGGCTGTGACAGTACCTGCAAGCGCTGTGCGCTTGCATGTAGGCTCCCTAGCTTACGCGCACGCCTTTGGCATCACAGCTTTGAGCATAAACGATAAAACACATTTGAAACGCATTTTAGGTGTCTATTCTCCGTGGTTACCGATGCAAGAAGGTACCCGATTCGGCCATATGACAGCATCGCCATCGTCATGATGCTGAGGCCAACAGAACATGACAACAGTGCAACTGAAGGCGAACGGGCTTTCACTGGTTGGCGCACCACGCCAAAAATACGCCAAAAGTATGTTTTGTGTTTTTGTCGCTGAATTGTTCACCAGTCAGGTTCCGTCGCTTCTCCTGGGCCGCGAAATGTCAGCGTACCTATCGCCGCGACAGCGATTACGGGGCATTTTCGCTCAGCTTTAAAATACCCAGCGCAGGACGGTCACTATGTCATTCCGGACGTTGGAAGTCCTTCCCCTCTGCATCGGGACGATGACGGGTGTCGCCGTGCCATATATAGGGAGCAGTGCACATAACGCGTATGTTCTTCTTTCCCTGGCAGTTCGTTTATACCGCTCTCTTTTACCAATCATCCAGACCGTTCTAAACTCACCATTGCCCATTGCACATAAATGTCCCCGATACCCTTCTTCTTTAATTTGTGTTAACTGCCTTACGTCAAAATACCAGTACGCGACAATCACCAAAGTGGATGGCGAACATGAACATCAGTGGTGCCAAGCGGTGACGGTGTCAGTGGTGACAGCGGTGCCAGCGGTGCCGGTTCTTGCAACAAAAGGTGGAAATAAGAAAGAAAAAAAGAACAAGAGAAAGCGTTGCGCGCGTGTTATCTAAGCTTACTCGTTCACATAGAGAAGAGGCCCGACGAAGAGTTGTGACGAGATAATTGACCGATTAGCCGTGCGGTGCGAGGGGAGCGTCTTCCGTCCGTCTCCCGCACGCGACGCGAGACGGCACTTAGGCTATTACTCTTGCTTTCGTTTTCGCATAACGCCTCTATGGGAACAGCCGCAGGCGAGCCGCTTCCAGGAGCGACAAGCGCGAGCCCTTTTCAATCCCTGCCACCTGCTCGAGCCGCCTACGTGCTGTGAGAGAAGGAAGCCCCCCAGCTGATGGAGTATTGAACTGGTAGCCGCGTCGAAGTTGTGTTGGATGAGAAGAAAGCGCGTTGCCGCGCGCAGACCCTCCGTACAGACGTGCACCCGAAATAAAGTAGATTCTCGGGAACAGCCGGAGACCCTTCAAGAGCTAGGTTGGTTCAGTGCATGAAACTTCAACTTGGAGACTCTAGGAGACTCCAAGCAGGCGGGGTGATCATAGAGGAGGCAGTGACACGAGTAGACAGGCGCAGGTAGGCTACACCATTGGTGAAGTGAAACGTAAATGAAATTCTAACGAAAAAAAAAAACAGAGAACCGAAATAACTTCCTAATGCGTCATCGCAGTCGTTCGTTACCATTCTGCGGCCCCGAAACACAGTGTACGAGCCTGAATGACAAAATCTTACACGTTCTGTCGGACGTGGAAAAGCAATGATGTACTTTCGCTTAGGTACACATGTGTAAGTTTTACCCATACGCGGATAGTACGTGCGCTAGATAGGCTTGTGGAAAGCACTTGATTTCAGGTGTTTCTGCGTATATCACCGATTTTATGAACTGGACCTAGGAGGTTTGTATTTTCCAGATTACCCCGTCGCATTGGCATGCGCGCGTGTTGTACTTCTTGCATACGTCACTTACGTCCTGGATGCATTCCCACTGTCGAGTGACATTTGGACGACTTTTATCGGTGCAGTCGCATGACAGCTAAGCACGTCCGCTGAGACGGCAGATCCGTTCATTATGATCGCAAAATTTAAGAGTACACCGAATCGCCAGTATTAATTCGTATCCCAATGGCAAAATACTTTGATGTAATTAGCACGTCTGAATAGCAACGAATAGTGACGTTTCACGCATCCGATTTATTTGCGAACTAGCTGATATTTGGTATCGACGTATGCCTAAGAAAACGAGTCACGCATAAGTGACATGAGCAGCCTTTTGAACTTTAGCGTAATTGAGTTGAACTCGCTGCAGTGACGGACAATGATGAACAACGTTGAAAAATGTTTTTGCTCTCCAATCGCACCAAACGACGCTAGCAGCTCGTTTCGTCTTCACCAATGCACATTTTGAAAATAATAAACCTATCACTGAGACCCGTGCGAGCCACAGCGACCCGCGCCTTTTCATTTCCATAGATTCAAAGCCGCTCGATCTGTCGAGCATTCCTGAGGCCATCGGCGAGTAACAGCAAAATGTTTTCAATATTAAAGAGACACGCACCGCCTCCCCTTTACATAATTCGTTTTCACAAATAAAACGAGTACATGGACACCGATATGGCACCTTATGACGCATTAGCAGTGCGCGCCATAACTCAGAAGTGTGCATACAATTTGGCACATATTATCACTGTATTTTGGATGAAAGAAACAACAAGGGTGATAAGCATCATATCTGGACACGGGAACAGGAACAGACGCACCTAAAAGATATGCAAAGGTGCGGGGTAGTTGCGGAGGCTCCAACCGCGCATATCGCGCCACGAAAGCGCTGTTGGTTTTTCGGTGGCCCACCGGCCTTAACGAAACTTGGTGCATGTATCTTTAGTGTGCATTTATACCGTAATTAGCATGCGCACCTAGAGTATCATGCAAGATGATCAGCCAGGTAGGCTAACATCTCCAGCTTCTTATTAAACTATGTATACATACGTATAAAATTGAATTCTGAAGTTCTACGTGTCAGAACGATGATGTCACAATGAAACACGCCGTAATAGGGGACTCCGCGGCGGGTGTCTCTGTCTCTCTCTCTCATCGTATTTTAAAGAAGGAAACACCAAAAATATTAGTCGCCATACCGAAACACCCGAATGAGGAGGACACGCCACAGATACGCCTGTGGCTGGGATGTAACAATCGATCCGGTGGCCGTCCGTTCAGACTACGTAGCGGTCTCTCCGTGCTATTAGCTGAGCCTCAAGGTCACAGGCACCATCACGACGGCGAAGGGAGGCCATCGCCCTCGCCACCCGCTGTTGCTTCAGTGGCCCGGGCCTTTCCATTCTTGACTTCTTTATTCACGCCATCTTCTTCGGATCGACGAGACCTGTAAACACAAGATGGGCGCAGCGAACCCGTGAGACTCGATGGGCTGCGATTCGGGGCACCGCTGGTCGTTCACATGGAAGAGGTGTGTGCCCAATCGACACGTGTCATTTATCCGTTAGGTTTAACGCGTCGAAGCAACACGCAGTTTACGACAATTACCGTTTCGAATGGCTCCCGATTAACTTTCACCGCCTCAGGTGTCATATAGGCTGCACTGAAATGTCGGCGTAACTAGGACTTCACGATCGTGCGCTCAGTAGGGGGACGTCATGGCCATTGATCTACCCCGAGTAGGTGTACCCCGGCGGGCTTCCTCAGAAGCGACAGGCCAAGAACGTTGAAAGCGAATAGCTTTCGGCTATTCGCTTAGATTGGCAATCATCGTGGGTGACTTCTGAACAAATTTTCATATATTAAAAATAATTACAAATAGAAAATAGCCGAAGAAGTCGCGGTGCGATTTGACGGCACAATGTAAACGTATGGTGTTCTCAAACATTTCGGTCAACACTGCGTTCAGTAGATGGCACATTCCTTATAGCCTAGTTTTTAATAGTTTATAGTTTTAGCTATGAGCGCTGCAACATGACATGGATGCGAGTTTGCAGCGCTCCGCGGGAGAACTCCGCAACTCTGCTGAAGACAGTAAACGCTACCTAATGCCAATTTCACGAATCTGCTGCCAGCTGTTGCCGGCGTTAAAGCACCTCCATACACGCGCAGCCGCCACTTTCACTAAGTAGCGCCAGCCTTTGATGTGCACCGCCATTCCCTGATTCACACCAGTTCCGCTTCCGATGTTTCCGCTTCCGGTATTTCGTCTTTCGCCAGTTCCGTTTCTGGGATTTCGGTTTTGTAGAATTTAACATTCACCGCTGTAACACGCTGACAATTCTACGCAGCAGTAGAGTGGGCTGAACCCACATCGTGGGTAAACCACGTACATACTCGTTTCGGCGGTGACGCGTGGATCGAGTGGGATAGCTAGCAGCAGAACTTGACAAGGATTGAAGCTCGGCCTTGTTAGTATATCATTGTAGCAAGTACAGAAAGCGTGTAAAGACGGGGGAAGGTCGCGTTGTGTTCTTCCTCTTCGCCCCCATCTTTTCAAGACGGGGTCTTATACCTGTCTCAATAGCAGCAGTATCAGACGGCAGAGACGTCTGGTTCCGCTCGGAACTAGAAGGTTAGATGACGTAAGTTCCGCTTGAAGCCGGAAGCTTGGGGAACGAGTGAGATACGAGCGCGGAGGTCGTGGGTAGGTTGGCGGCACTTAACCTGGTCGGCGGAAACGGGCTTTATAGCCGGTACCAGCATAACATTTGATGGAGCGCTAAGATCAGGAAATTTGTGGGCCCAGGTTGTGCTAAATTCACCCATACACGGGTCACCTGAGATCTCTGAAAGAAGCCGTTGTACTAAAGTCCAAGTTATAAATTGTGTAATGATTGTAATAGAGATGATCAGTTACATATAGCGTGGTTTATGCGAAAAGCTTTAGACGGGCATTATAAACAGAAAGAACGCTTATATGCATGTATATATAAAAAAGCGTTGGCTACATTGTTGGGCTGGGCGTGAAGATATTGTAGACAGAAAGTAGTACCACGATGGAATGCACCACGAGGGCGCAAAGACAGTGAAGACACGATAATTCCAGGCTGCCTCGCGCTGGAAATTTGTTCTGGTATTTCACTTTTCAATGTCAACCAGACTAGATCTATTTATCAATGAATCTCAATGGAACCCATCTGGAGATCAACCAAAAATATCACAATTACATTAGTCGCCTAAAAAATATTACCTTTAGTTGCTACGATGTCCACTAGAAAGAACAAACGCAGCGACATTCAGTTCCGGATCACTGTTTTGCTTCTGATATCCATGTGGCTACAAAGCACATACTATAAACGTATACTAGAAACAGAAATAATGATGTACTTCTACATCGCATGTTATCAATTTACTAAATATAGCACATATTAAAGGTTCTCCTTGGAATCACCACCATATTTCATGGAGGAGGAGGGTTTCAAGTAAGGGACTTCTAACGCGATGCCTCCGACTCTTGATCACGGCTTAATTCAAAAAATGAAAATACAACCAACGGGAGCCGAAAGAGGCCGCCATCGTCCGAGCGAGAACTCGCACTGTTTGTGTTTAATGCGGTGTACGAATAAACAAATGCAGGTATTCCAAGCTCACGTGTAGGGCGGATTCCTTTAGATTTTAATTGGGCGTATTTGGACTCTTGATTGCTTCCTTGTCCTCACAACAAACGCAGTCGCGCGCGAGGGTTGTCAAAGGCCCCCGTTGCGTAGGCCGCTCGTTTGGCTTATTGTAACCTTTTATCAATATGTTCAAAAGCGACCCGTAGTGACACCGTGTACAGCGACACCGTGTACAGTGGACCTGCTTTTGTATAAGCCTGAATGAACCTTCGTTAAACATCACGAGCGTACTCGACGTGCCTCTTGCCTCTAGTTGAGCCTTACAAAGAACGCGAGCTTTTCCAAACTTCGCCAGCTAGCACCATGGTAACGTTCCTGGTTGCATGTTTATTTCTTTTTCGTCTTGAAGGCCTTGACAAGAATCGAGAGTCTTGGAGAGAAAGCTAATGAGAAAGCGAAACGCCAGTGCCTTTATAAGGTAACATTTCTGGGAGGGAATGTGTAAGCGGTCGGTATAGGCTACAAAAGCCACTAAGCGAAAACATTCAGTTTTATACTATTTTGTTTTTCAACCTCGTGGTTAATTGCGACATCACATCATCCAACATTTCGTTCTTCAGCTTTTAAGGCAGAAATAGTTGGGCAAATTAGGATTTATGCAAATACGTGTTCCAGCGCGTTAGAAGAAAGCGGCGCAGAGACAAAATGACGACAGAAAAGGTCGAGCGTTCTACCTTCTCTGTCGTCCTTTTGGTCTCTGCGCATCTTTCGTCTTATGCGCCGGAACATGTCTTTGTTCTTCAGCACTTTGTTTCAGGTAATTTTCATCACTCATAGGTCTTTAGACCATATGTTCGGTAAGTTGAGTGGCAGGAACTTCTCCACAATATGATCTATCAATCTCAAAAAAGAAGAAAGAAAAACATTCAGGCTCGTGGCAGATGCCTAGGCAGGGTGAAGCCCACCTTATTAACTTTCCGGACGAAAAAAAAAAAAACGAAGTTTTTATCTACCTACCTTCGGAAACAACTCCAGAAGCGAGAAACCGCCGATATGCGAATTTTCAGAATACACACATATCAGAGCATTGATAGCGAGCAGCAAAAATAAATTACGGTGTCGTCAAATTCATACAACTGAAAGGGGTCGATAAGCATTGTCATGCAACGTTATATTGGACGGTAATTAAAAAGGTCACGTTCATTTCGGTCTATAGGAGAAAACGTGACGAAACATTATAGAGTATACTTTAGTTTTGTGCATGGCATGTTCATTTGTAGTGCAGGTTTTCTAGCTTCGTAACAGCTCCATTCAAGCGAAGCATTTGTTGTGGTTGTTATTTGGTCACCAATCACTGAGACCATGGATTCAAACAGTGTTCTTCTCCTCGCCTCCCCCTCCCTCCCTCCCTCCTCATTGTTTATATATATATATCGCGGTAGTTACACCAGACGAAAGAAATAGTCCGTCAAGCAAATACTTACTTGCACTGCGAAGCCGGACGGCCCCTGTAGACGAGCATTTGTTTGTGACCCCCGCTCCTTTCCGCCGCGCTCCCCCCTCTCCTTGTTTCGGTTCGTTGACACGAAGCGTATAAAGCGGACAGGCCCGCCGCTGAGAAACTTCGTTGCCTGCGTGGCGTGACCAGGTTCTTCTGGGCTATGTAGTGTACGTCGGCGGAGGTAAGCCACGAAGGGGCCCCGACCGGCTCCTTTGATGCATAAGGTGGCAGCTGCGAGGGGGTGGGGGGGGAAGGGCACGGAGTATTAAGCGAAATGCACTGACTTGATTGCACTGTTTCGCCGGTGCCGCCGTCTCTATAATCTGCTTCTGATCCGCCATGCAGGTGCCCCCCCTCCCTCTGCTCGGCTCCGCACTCCTCCGCTCCGCTCCGCAGCATGAGTCACGTGGATGCTAATATATGCTTTACACGCCTGATCCCCTTAAATGCCGCCGCTTGTGCCGCGGCGGGAGCGGTTGTCATTAGAAAGCCATTTCTCAGGAGTTCGGAAAACGACGCATCGCCGGCACTTTCGCTTCGCTGTTATAGTCCGTGTTCCCCCTTTTGAAAATGTGCGCATTGGAGACTTGATTTCTTCGTTTTTACTAACGCGAGAAAGTCGTGCAAGGTCGGTGCGTCGCTGATGTGCGTTATTTATCCGTTATATCAATCGAGGGTTGATTTGACACCGTCTGCGGAGACGGTATGCGATAAAAATTGACTAACAAATGTGTCAAACGTGTAGTATCATGGGGCTCCCTGTTGAGTACCAACCGGGTTCAGTCCTGGTTAACCTCACTGCCTCTCTCACCGTCTTTCACCCTCTCCTTGTTGTACTCGCTACGTAGCTCCGCTTAGTAGTGTTCTCGATGGACGATTTATGTAAAAATAAAACAGGCGAGGACTCGCGGTCATATACTGCTAGTACAATAATTCTACGCAATTCCTTTCAATTTTGTCTTTACGAAGTATGTTTTTCTTAATATTGTTATTTCTTAGTCTTCGCATGTTGTGATACTGTCCGTTTTATTTAATTTCAAACTGAGGTCGCAGTGTGATCACTGTATTTAATAAAGGGAATCGGTTCATCTGTTTCTGGTTAATGTGAGATTGTTTATGCATTTAAGCACTACGTTTACTGTAATCGCAAGCATATCCTAATCACAAAAACTAACTAAAATGATCACGCCTGGAATGCGCTGTATATACATCTTAGACGAGCAAATATTCTGCACCCACACAGCCAAGGTAGTCGTCGCACGGTGTTAGCAGGATCTTGAAATTATTTTTCCAGGATTCATGAAAATGGGACATGCGCAAGTATGGTTTTGTTCTGGCAAATGTTATTGACTTATAACGCACGAATTTTGAAATATTGTACTTGATGTATATCGCCAAATTCTGAACATATAGCTATTTCGTGACTTTATCACACATCGACATGAAATGACGTGTAGAAATGGCTGTACATAGCCTTTGCGCTCGGCTTCTTTTTTTTTCTGCTATAGCGGGCTTTCAAAGTGCACAGAACATTTTTTCAGTCGCAATTTTTCATAGCGTCATGACACCAAAGCTGACTGAAGTGTAGATATCAAGAGGTTCATGCCGGACATGCAGTTGAAAGGCTTCGCTTGTTTTGTCCTACTTTTTTTTCGAATTCGTGTCCATTCTTCGCGCTCCTACGTAAAGACGTAATCCAACTCGTCCACTTCTCTATTCTTGTGTAAGTTTTGATTGATTTATTGATTGATTAGTTTTAATTACCAAAGATGCGCACTGTGGTATGAGACGCTGCTTTAATTTAAGCCACTTATATGGTTCCCTAAAATGTAGCTGTGTCAATTCTATTTACAAAGCTCCGCACTGGTGCATAAGAATCCGGATTCAATTGGGCCAATGATGGTTTTCTAAAGGGCAGCTGTGTCAAAATAGAGGAGGGTTTCTGCATTCTGCCTTTCAGTGCCCATCACGCTCGGCTGCCCGGAGAAAGGTGACCGGTTATATATATAATGTTACGGGAAGGAAGAAGCACACTAGTATTTACAGATGGGTTTTAATGGCTGCGGAGAGAAGCGAAAAACCAGAATCTTCTTCGTCGTCTCCCAGGGCACCAACCACGTCCTCTTCTTTCCACATTACATACTGAGACATTACCCCCGTCGGAAGAAGCACTCACTGGTTCCAGAAAGGAACGGTTTGAGGCGGCTAACGTGGATGACGTCAGATAGAGGTGAAGGGTACGCAGGGGCGGATCCAGGTTTTTTCTGAGGGGGGGTCAGCTTCTGTTAATGATGATGATGATGATGATAACAGCCTTACTTATTTACCGAAATTTACCGTTTTTCCTCACGATAAACCCGCGTTTCATACAACTAAAGCAACACCTGTAGCCCTCCGTGGTGGCTCAGTCAGCTCAGGCGTTGAGCCCGAGATCGCGGGATCAAATCCCGGCCACGGCGGCCGCGTTTCGATGGAGGCGAAATGAAAAAACGCCCGTGTTCTTGCGTTGTAATGCAGGTTAAAGAATCCCAGGTGGTCAAAATTAATCCGGAGCCTTCCACTACGGCATGCCTCATAATCGGAACTGGTTTTGGCACGTAAAACCCCAGAAAGAGGAAGAAGACCTGTAGCGAAGCCAGGTATCGGCTTCTCCGAGCTTATAGGAAAATGACGTTACCCAATACAGCCATGTGCTTGGCGGCTGCGCCTGATAATGCAGGATGTTCAAAACTAAGCTTTATGGTTTTCTTAAAGTTAGGCACTGGGAGGCACGCGAAGACCACCTGTGCAAATAAATTATGTGGCTAGGGGGGCACAAAGTGAGATGATAATTATCGCTGTGAGCAGCCCAATTAACTAAAATTCAACAATTATTTTTTGTTGACTACAGTAAGTGGGTATGTTTGTATTGAAAACTTAGAGACAGTCGAGTTTCTACACAGTATCAGTCGGAAGAATTATTCTAGCGTGTGCGTGCTCCGAGATATCAGACTCCAAATTTCAATTGTCGTACTGCGCAGAATAATCGAGAATAAAGACGCGACAATTCTCATGAATTCCCGTGAATGATCATAAAGCTCAGTGACCACTTCTGTGGAGGGATGGCGGTGCCATCTTCTCTCTTGAGTCGTGGTGGTGTGTTGACAACAGGAACGTTCTTGAATACGGGCGTAACGCTCCGCTCCAACGCAGCAACCACTACGCTGGTTGTTTACGATATGCGAATCACCGCGTATGAAGACTCACGACGCCACCTACAAGAATAACGAAGTGGCGTAGTAGGCGAGAGCGCGAGCCAACGTCTTCATGTTTTGTTTCCCACGCGACGTCATCCGTTTACACAAGGCGCGCATCTGCTCCCGTTTCTCAAACCATACGACGTCATCCTAGGCCCGCGCGCTGGCGTTGGCCGCTGACGTCACGCTCCCCCACTTCGCAGCCGCGGCTCGAGGCTTCGCCCCGCTCCGCGAGAACGCCCACTCAGATAAACGGATCCGGCGGGCTTGAGCCTCCTATGCTTAATGTACGACAATAAAACTGCGAAGTTACAATGAAAAACTTGTAGCGTACGAACGGCACTGTGCTCGTACTGGATATTGTCAACGTGTAACTGTGATCACAATGAGTGCTACAGTTAAAAAAAAAGTTGCCTATGCGTAGTTCTTAGTTTAGCTGTTAGTTGTTATTATTTATATATGAACACTTCAGCAAGAGATCTCTTTCATTAAGCAGGTTGGTCGCGGAACCGATGACAGCCAATGAGGCAACCGTTGACACCCCAAGGGGAAACTAAGTTAATCAGGCGCGAAGGCGCTCGAGTGGACCTCGGCGTGTTTGGCAAAAGGGACGTCCCCTCGTTCATTCGACGCCACCGACAGGACGAGTAAGGCACGGCAGGCACCAGGAGGTCTAAGGTGTTCATGAGAAAAATTAACTACGGCAACTTCGCGACACCACACTCCTACGGAATACAACTAAGCTTGTGAGCGAGCTAGCTTTACTTCTACATGGCTGATACCACTGGTACTCGCGAAAAATACTTTTGAAGAATGCTGGTGGCCATATTTTTTTTTCGACAGGGCCATCAGTGAGGGGGCGATGCAGAAATCTGAGGGGGGGGGGGAGGTCAGGACATCCGGACATCCCCCCTGGATCCGCGCCTGAAGGCACGGTAGCATCCAGTGGAGACACTTCATATGTGACAGGCGTCACCTGGCGGAAGATGCGATAAGGGCCGTAGTATCGCGAGAGGAGTTTCTCCGAAAGACCGACACGTCGAGATGGAGACCAAACTCTCCTCTCGATCTTCTAGCACAAGAGCACCTGCTTCTTATTCGACATCGGGGTGGCGCTGATCGTAACGGCACTTCTGACGTGTCTGTGAAGCAGAGAGACGAAGACGGGCAATTTGGCGTGCCTGGGTCGCTGTGGTTATGACATCCGACGGGGGTAATGCCACAGTATGTAATGTGGAAAGAAGAGGACATAGTTGGTGCCCTGGGAGACGACGAAGAATATTCTGGTTTAGATGACGATAGTCCACACAGAATCACCAGCTGTTGTCCTTCTTTTTGACGAGAACAACAGGGGAAGCCCACGGGCTGGAAGAGTGTTCAATAATCCCTTTGGCAAGCATTTTGTCAACTTTGCTCTGGATAACTTGGCGCTCAGAGGGTGACACCCGCTACTGGCGTCGGCGAACAGGCGCCGCATCGCCGGTATTTATACGATGTTTCACAGCCGTAGTTTGACCCAAAGAGCGATCGTTCAGGTCGAAAATGTCGGCGTAGGACTCGAGGAGGTCACGGAGCTCTGCGGCGGATTGGAGGTCGAGGTCCGGCGCAATCATCTTTGCAATGTCGTCGCGCGGGGCAAATGGAGAAGGCGCAGAACGAGCACTGGTCGTAGATGGTGCAACAGATAGAGCTGAAATATGGCACTCGCGGGACGGTGACAACGTGGCAAGGGAGGAAGTACCTGAGGGCACTGGCCGAAATTGAGGATGCGAACACAGGTCTGATTGGCCGCTACAGAAATGACGGTGTGTGGGAAGGAGACATTGTGGGAAAGCAGGACTGAAGTCGCGGGAGTGAGGACATAGTCACCGTCAGGAACAGGTGGAGAGGCGAAAACGGTGATGCAGGCTGCTGCTTGGGGAACAAGACGAATAAAATCCGCAGAACAAAGCTGAGTTGGGGCTTGAGCAGGAAGTTCAATGGAAAGGGGTGGGTCAAGTTGGACAACACCGGCTGAACAGTCAATCAGAGCAGAATGGGCGGTCAAAAAGTCGGGTCCTAAGATCACATCGTGGAGGCAGCGTTCGAGCACACTAAACAAAACGGACGTGTGGCGGCCGGCGACACTGACACGGGCAGCACACATTCCGAGCACAGCCGGAGTTCCACCATCGGCGGCCTGTAGCAGTCGAGTCGGAGCAGGAAGGAATAAGGACTATCGTCAGGCGCGTTCGAAGCTCTGCACTCATGATGGAAACTTGCGCTCCAGTGTCGATGAGTGCTGTAACAGGCAAACCATCCACTTCCACGTCCAGAAGGTTCCGATCAGTAGGCAGGGTCAACAGAGGAATTTCAGGCCGGGGTGATAGAGCAGCGTCACCTCCCGGAGCTGCCCCAGTCAGTTTCCCGTCCGAGAGCGGCGACGGTAAGCAGGGGACGGGGAACGACGCAGCCGGGGTGAACGGGAGCGGCTACTGTGCGATGATGGTGAGCGCTTAGTCGCAGTGACTCGAGCGTTTATCAGGTGCATCTTCGAACTCGGTGGAGGGCGCAGGCGGGCGAGGATTCAGTGGGGAGCGGCGGTAGGCGGGAAAGCTTGGTCGATAGAGGGCCGGCCAGGAACTTCGGCAGTGGCGAGGGATGTGGCCCACACGTCCACAATAAAAGCAGATGGGTCGATCATCCTGTGTGCGCCATTCGGCCGGGTTGCGATAGCTCGGGTAAGGACCGCACTGGTTCCAGTGAACAGGGGCAGAGGCAGCAGACGAAGCGAAGTCAGGACAGTTGGCGGAGCCGATGGATTGCAGACCCATATTGGAAAGTTCTTGGTGAACGACCGATTGAATGAGGGACACGAGCGGCCGGGAATCGTCAAAGCATTGCGTCGCTTGTGTGGCAGGAGACGCTGCTTCAATTTCTCGCCGGACTATACGTACGACGTTCTCGGAGGGGGTGGGCTCACGCGGGAGACAAAGGTCTTCACACGTCAATGAAGCAGCGGTATTCGGTAGACGCGTGAACTGCTGAACTATGCGGCGGCTTTTCACTTCTTCAAAGCGGCGACATTTGTTAATGATCTCATTGACTGTTGTCATGTTCTTATACACGAGAAGGTTAAACGCGTCGTCCGCTATGCCTTTTAAAACGTGACTGACCTTGTCTGCCTCTGTCATGATTTTATGCACCTTGTGGCAAAGAGCCAAGACGTCCTGGATGTACGCCACGTAAGATTCAGTGGACGTCTGCGCACGGGTCCCAAGGTCCTTCTGAGCAGCGCGTTGGCGGCCGATGGGCTTGCCGAACAAATCATGAAGCTTCTGTTTGCGTTGCTCCCAACTGGTAATCTTTTCTTCATGTGTCTCGAACCAGACCCATGCCGTTTTTTGAGGTGGTATATTATGTTGGCCAGCATAAGCGTGTTATCCCACCTGTTGTGGGCGCAGACCCGTTCGTAATTTACCAACCAGTCATCGACGTCAACGTTGTCAATCCCAGAAAACATGCCAGGGTCGCGGGGCTGGGATAGGATGACCGTCGGTGGCGTCGACGGGGCCGCGGTTGAAGACTCCCCTTCGGATGACATGGCGGCCAGGTTACGTCCGCTGCGGAGCTCCGTCTTGTGCAAGTGACTACCCCGCACCTCCACCAATAATGTTACGGGAAGGAAGAAGCGTACTAGTATTTACAGATGGGTTTTAATGGCTGCGTAGAGAAGCGAAAAACCAGAATCTTCTTCGTCGTCTCCCAGGGCACCAACCATGTCCTCTTCTTTCCACATTACATACTGTGACAATATATATGGTCGACCGCCGCATTCATCCCTCCTCGAAATGGCAATGCAGCCGCTCTGGTCGGCAATCAGTCCCCAACCGGGCCGTAGCCAGCAGGGCGCCATGATCCCTCTGCCACTACGGCGGGCATTATGGTTTACTCGAAAACCATCTCGTTCACTCTAAATCACGTGACAAGAGAATTGAGGTACCGTGTCGTGGTACGCACGGAAATATGTTTAATGTAGTCGGTGCATTCCAGCTCGCATGTCAGATGCCATAGTAGTTCTTGAAAGCTTGCGCAAGGCTGAAGAGACCTCCTTGGTATCTTAAAGAGCGTATGGTTGCATTCTAAACGTCTTGCTCCACTCTGGAGCCATGCTGCTGCGCTTTGAGAATACTAGCTATTAAACTATTTATGACTGTGATAGCAATAAGAGTGAATGGGGGAGAGGTGTAGGGCCGGGGGTGGCGTATAGGATCACTTCAGTAATCTAACATAATGTGGAGCAACCTGCAAATGTTGACGCGCGCTTACAATACCAATGCGCCAGGCGCCTCTCAGTCGTTTGTGGCTGCGTAACGTCCTTTCTTTTCCATCTGGGGCAATAAAGGAATCGTTGCTGGCCGTATTGGGACTTCATTGTTTGCCACTCAGGCACTCTCACTGGCGTGAGCGCGTGCCGAGAGACTGAAGCCGGACCGTGGTTCGTTGCAGCAGGGCCCGAGCGTCTGTTTGAGCAGAAACACCTGTCGAGTCATAGTACCGCAGTCCGTGCGCGTGTTGTGTACATCTGTAAATCTCTCTGTTCATCTGCGGGCGTTTTGTCTTTGGGCCAACTGCTGCGGCGACGGCGCCCCCCGGAGCGTTGCGGTTCTTGCATGCTCCGCAACGCGGCTTTGTCTCTGCCGCGAACAATGACGCCGCCGGTCATTAAAGTCACGGCGCCGGGCGAGACGCACTCGTTAGGGAACCTGACAAAACGTGTGCCTTTTTTTGGGAGGGGGGAGGGGGGGGGGAGGTTCTTAACGAGCGTAATCTGGCGCGCCATCGTCGTTGGAGATGCCAGCGTGGAATGCCTCATGTCGTTCGCACAGGCTATGCACGGCTGAGGCGCCGTTCTATCAGCGGTGGGCGCAAAGTACCTGGTTCGACTCCTGGGTGCTGAGGGTGGGTTCTAGCGTGGCAGGAAAACCGACTTCGCATTGCGCATTAGCCTGTAGCCGATACTTAACCATGTGCCTCAAATTGGTTCCTTTGGTTTTTTTCCAGCAGCCTCCTCGTGGACTTAAAACACTCCTAATTAAAGATACATGCATTGTTTCACCTTCAGCGAAGCGGAGCCATGGCACTGCATTACGTTTTTGCAACCGGCGCTGTGAGAATAACTATCGTCGCGAAGCTGTCCGTGCGCAGTGCCAAATTGCTTCATTATCCCTGAAAGTGAGGTCTCTGAATGAAAGTTACAAGGTAGCGCCATTCTTTCATCTGGCCGCCGTCCTCCTCTTCCTCACGCTCTCCCGCCATCACACTTCCTGATCGGCTTATAACGGACACGTGGCATTCCCACGTGGCCGCACTGATCACTAGAGCGCAACTGAATGGCTCCAAAGTTTTTTTGACGTAGCGTGGCTTACGCCAACGTCCACATGCATAAGGATTGAATGCTCAGAATACAGTTGCAACAGGAGTATTGGTAGTAAATGGAGTATGACACAAAGTACCTTTTTTTTTTGCACGTGTTTTGAGAGGATTGACATCTTTCGGGGGCGCTAGCGGCGCTTCATGTAGGAGGAGGAATAGAGGAAGGGAGGGAGGAGTGGAGAATGACCCGACCTTGAAACTTTTCCAGTGACCTTAACTTGATGATGATGATGATGATGATGGTGATGATAAGACGGCTTATTGAGATCTCCTTTGAAATGGGGCGGGGACAAATAGTTACCTAGCCTACTTGATTTAGTTAGGTTAAATAAATTTAACATTTATCGCTATCTAGCATTTTGCCAGTCTGATCTCGGTCTTAAAGGGGCGCTAAAGCAAAACAATAAATCAAGTTATACTGATAAATTATTCTTTGAAAACTCTCTTGTCCTTAATTGCACGATAATAGGTCGAATATTACAAGAGAAAATAAAGCTTTAAGTTTTTTTTTTTATTTCGCGCGGAAACCCCAAAGTCGGTAAGTCAGTGTGACGCCATGGATCTCAAAGTATGTTTTCGTATTTGGGCCGCATTGGCTCAGCGATATTAATATGGCTAGTGATATTGGTATGGCTAGTGAAACTTGCCATTTTCAGTCTTTGGCTCCTTTAGAGCACAATGTAGTCGATCTGTGTAGTAAAAAAATTAACTGGGCCTTTCGACACGCTGTCAAGATGTATGACGTCACGGTGAGCTAGTGCGGGAACTTGAAGAAGGCGTCGCCACTCGTGTATTGCGTTTTTCGTGTTTTTTTTTCGTTTGCTTTTCTTGCTTACCAAGCATCTTATCGCGTTAGGAGTGGTATTGTGGAAGGGTTATTAATTTATTGATACAGGAGAAATCGTTTTTTTTTGTTTAGTGTCCCTTTAACTTTCATATTTATTAGCTCTGTCACTATATTGTACCATTATCTACAGTTGCAATGGCTCCGGTTCTATCAATCTATTCGGTGTTTTTTTTCCCCGCTAATAATCTCGTCGTTTCATACCTCGACTGCTAATCAGTTAATCTATCAATCTTATGATCTTATTTCACATTCGATTCGTTGCATTCGAAGAGCTTTTGCGATGCGTTTTAAGCCCGAATATTAAGGAATGATTTTCCGAGGTATGTTCAGCGTTTGCGCTGCTCATTGTCGGCAGATATCAGCGCAAAGCACATTTCATTGTCTTCTCTCAAGCACAGGATACGATCTGCTTCGCCAAATCTTTACTCTGACGGATTGTAGCTGGAGCCGGTTATCTTAAACGTTGCAGGTCCAGAGCGTGGCATTTACGTAAAT
Organism: Dermacentor silvarum; assembly: GCF_013339745.2. Taxonomy (NCBI): domain Eukaryota; kingdom Metazoa; phylum Arthropoda; class Arachnida; order Ixodida; family Ixodidae; genus Dermacentor; species Dermacentor silvarum. Next base: position 145,516,601 of record NC_051157.2, read on the forward strand.
TTTCTGCTCAGCGAGAACACTCAGTTACATTTCATGAAAGCTTCTGATGAATTGGGAATTCAGCAGGCTGTGCGACCATGATTTATAAGTGCATTGCCTCTGATGTCCTGCGCGCCGTTACCTGCGCGTTACCTGGCCTCAGAGGCCGTCGTCCATGCTTGGTCCATGCTTGTTTCGCGTACCACTTCCGGTATCGACGCTGCTATCTAGTACGGTTGAACTTCGGCGCCAAGCGAGTGAGAAGAGAACAGTTGACTCCTTGTTTCTGACGCCGCCGCAAATACGCTGGTTTGCGTCTCCGCCGCAAACGCGTTGGAAATTTGTTCCCTGCGGTTGAGGCATCACATTTCATTGGAATCAAGCGCTCGGGAACAATCCACCTCTATGTTTACTCCCCCCCCCCCCCCTCTCACCCTCTGAGACTCAACGCATAGGCCGATGATATTTGGTTCCCGGCAGTTTTTACTTGATGCGTGCTTGTTCGGCTGCGCGGCCGCAGATCTGCCTGCAGAGCGGGGGCACTGAAACCCACCGGACGCTCTGACATGCGATCACGTGTTAGGCAGATTCGTTTGGCTTCAATCGTGTTTGCGCAATGGCTACCTTCGTGTTCCTTGCTTCTTCCGCAGCGAGCACCATGTTCCTCCACTTCAGCCTTGGAGCTGCTTTCGCCTGCGCGCTGAGAACGCGACCTAGGTTGACTTCCGGTCACGTGACTGTCTCAACTTTCGCTGTTGGTGCGGTATCAGGTGCCAGCGACGGCCGTTGTTTTTGCGGTGCGCAGCCTCGTGCATCTATGTTTTCTGCATCTATCGTGCGTATGTGTTGCCTTTGTTTCTTCTGGTGAGTTCTGCTCTAAAACGGTGGCGGTATTATAAACGTCATCACAGCAAAAAGTGTGCAGCCATGAAATTGAGTCAGCGATCGTGTTTTTCTTAATACTGCTGTTTCTTCGTCTGCTCTCATGTTTTAATCCCTTCGTGCCTGAATAAATGTAACGAGCAACCGGAGCAGTTTAATTACGCGATCACAACTAAAATCATAAGCTATGGCCTACAGCTATCGCTTGCCCGTGTTATGTTTGTACTCGACATTTACCCGTGAAGTCGAGAAAAAAAAGATTCTTCTATTCCTGTATGTTGGTTCGTTTATTTTGATGCTCCCAACTCCGTGATACATAGACAAAGGATAACGAAAATATTCCGCGACGAGAACTGATTCATTCAGGCCTGAGCGCTTTCATTATTATCCTCTAGCTGACTCACGAACACATTTTTTTTCTTTGGTTGCAACGTTTTTATTGCGTCTTGGGCAACGAACAAACATCTGTAATTCCTTGACGGCGCCTTCTCTCGAACAAGCCGCGCATCGTTCCCAGAATTCTAACACATGCGCGGGCTGGTGCTCGCACACAGCGTTCTCTTTGTGGTTTTATCGCTCTGCCGTTTGTTGTGCGGCCATTTGGGCTGACGTAAATGGCCACGAGATCTTCGGGACAAGACGCGGCGCGCTGTGGCTGCGAAAGGTGAGACAGGCCGTGTGACTGTTCTGTCTCCCTCACTCGGGCCTCGTGCACAAAGCGAAATCATCAAAAGAAGCAGCTGCGCTCTTCGCTGAAAAGATACTCGCGCATGTGGTGAGGGAAACGGTGACGAATAACTTGAAATAATGAAAAGATACACGTGCCAGCGAAGCATTGCACAGAATTCGCTTGCTTGCACGCGCCGCGCTGCGAAACACCTTAAAGAAAAAAAAAGAACGATAAAAAGGAAGGAACGATAACCGGCTGTATACGAATAGGTACGACTTCGAAAGGAACAAAAAAGAATTGAGCGATATTGTTGACGGTTACAGCTAGTTTTCTATTTTGATTGCGTACTCGTGCAGTTTCGCGGCTGTTTTGCGATCTCGTCAGTGCCGAGAAAGGACACACGTTTTATCGTCGTTCGCGAAAGATAGGTGTAACGCGGCCTGCTACCGGAATAAGAGCTTCCAGCACTCGGATCGGATGCTGCGGTTGTTTTCCCGTTGAGTGCGTGCTGCGTTTGTGTGTTTCTACGGCGAGGTCGTTGTGCGACCGCACGGTTTCAACGCTGGGAGCACAACCGTCTAAGACCTGGGCATCCAGGGGAAACCATGAAGCTACAGGCGTCTCCCCAAGCGGCGCTGTCAGGCAAGTGTGATGGAGAGCTGCGTTATTCGCTCTTCATTCGTTTCTCGTCGTACTAGCTTATGCGGGACATTCCGCGACTTCATCGGTGTGTCGGTTGCAGCTATGCCTTCCTACGTTCGATTTTGTGCGTATAGTAAGCTAAGTGAGGCAATAAGCACAACGCATAAACGGCCGAACCCGGTGATCAGCGGTAATCGTTATCTCACAGCGAACAGGCAGCTTACTTGCCGTAGAACACAAGGTCGCGCGCTGCATGGCTTCCCGGCGGCGTAGAATTTCGTTGTTGGTGGTATTCAAAACTTTTCGTGTACCGAGCTCTGGGTGCGTGTTAAAGAACCCCAGCCGGTTAAAATTAATTCGTACCTTCCCTATAACTACGGCGTGACTCATAGCCGACCGCGTAGCTTCGGATTGTTAAACCGCACAAATAAATTCAAGCAGTTCCTGGTGACAAACATTGACGTCGGCATCTCCTGGATGAACTGTGGCTGTCGCGTTGACTGTGTGTGGTTTTAAGATTACCATTGAGCTTCAAGTGTCTTGCGAGTCAGGTGATCCGTACGGTAGATGCCGATGTGTGTGTGTGTGAGAGAGAGAGAGAGAGAGAGGCTTGAATGTACCCGCCTCGTGTGCCTTCGCGTATGTGCAGTCATAAGGTTTGTGAGAGTAAAAGCGCGAGCTCGTAAGCGCTCGGCACAGGCAGAGCACCCTGGTGAGCGGCTGGCGCACTATCGCTGTTTGTAGGTTTAGTGGATGCACACTTCCTGATCTAGCTCGCGCGTCGTCTGCCACGGCTGCTCCCAACCGTACGACTATGCGCATGCGTATGAGACCGCATCCTCTGTTATTTTCAGACGCCGTTCTGCAGCGATAGTCGGAGACGGTTATTGAGGAATGCGCTGAACGTATACGAACTACTTGAGCGTGCCAGCCACTAAGCTGAGTGCGCAGCTTGTTTGCGGTGGTATACGCGCGCCCGTATTTATGTCGTAAATCTTGTGACTGTACTGTATACTAGCCTTCGTGGTGTGTTCGCTTTGCAATAAATGTTATGGCTGTATGGTAAAGAATAATTCGATTGGCAGGTGTCATTGCGCGATGGCACAAAAAAAGGGCGGCTCTCAACAGCGTGCACCACACTTGTCGAAGGCAGCTGAGGTTGTCATGCCCGTATTACGCATGCCACGAACACAATTCATATTTAGTGTATGGCGGGGAACTTCAAAAGATTCAAGAAGCTCCGGTAAACAGTAACGTGGCAAAAGCGCCGTGAATATTCGGCCTTGTCGGAAGTAACCAAGCTTAGCGATTTCACTTTCCCAATATTTGCGCTCGTATATCCTATAGTCGTGCGTCATAAAATTCAATAATAGTGTAAGGTGTTATTATTTTAAACCGAGTACCAAAACGACCCGCCATGCACAAAATGTTATGTGCCGCAAACACAAAAGTGCGAGGGTTGTAGAAAACCGATCTTTGAAATAATCGTAAAGCCGGAAATATTACTAAACATGCTGCTGTTCCCGTCGTTGATTCGCGAGGCAGAAATGTATTCGTTCGCAGTCAGGATAAAAGTACGGCATTGCCTGTTTTCGCCGTTGCTCGCACGTTGTGGTACGCTTGTTTAACAGTAGAGCGTAGAGTGTTATTTTAGCGTACTGGTTCGCGAAGTCACTTAATCCTAACGTGTCGTTATCGAAGACAGCGCCGCCGCCGCGCGATCGCTCCTTGCGAATTTAAGCCCACAAGGTGCAGCAGGTGATGCAATTGACCCGTCTGCGGGGCTGCGCTAGGCTGAGCGTCCAGCGATGAACCAAGCACTTGCAGTGAATTTTCAGCTCTAACTTTACTCATGCAATGGGCCTTTCGCAGCGCATCAGAAAACAAGAAAGGTTGCTTCATTATCATCATCAGCCTTTATTAATGTCCACTGCAGGGGTGTGGTTTAGGTGACGCATATCTCAACTTTCCTCTAAAGTTTGCTGAAACAAATCCGCAAGAAAATTCTTTTCGGCATTTCCCTTAATTCTGCCTTGAACACAAGTACAGCGGGAATGCGTGAGGACTACTGCGCTCATGGGTTGAAAAGATTGCTTAGAGCCGCTCAAATTATAGTTTTCGTTTCTACCAAACAAAATAGCTTGCCTAGCGACGACCAAAAACAATAATTAGGATGATGATTGCACAATAATTACAATTACGACTTAACGGGGTACCGAATGACAAAACGCAAGATACGCGGGGAGTCGGGGACCTGATGGAACTCGCGACGAGTCTCAATACTCCACCCCTGCGCATAGCATGGCGGTTTGCTGTAGCCCTTAGCAGGCTGAAGGCCAACTATGGTGAGAAACGTGTTTGTAGCACGACAAACCCGCTAGGCCGGCTTTCGAAGTGAAAAAGGCGGTGAGCTTAGAACAATCAGTTCTTACAAATAGGTGTGCAGTTTAGGTGACGCATATCTCAACTTTCCCCTAAAGTTCGCTGAAACAAATTCACAATGAAATTATTTTTCGGCATTTCCCCTAATTCTGCCTGGAACACAACTGCAGCGGGAATGCGTGACGACTACTGCATTGATGGGCGGCGCATGCGTTTTGAAAAGTCGGTATAATCGAGCTATTCCACGCTTACTGAGGCAGTAGATTTTTGTGTAACCATCGACAAAGGTTATTGCGAACCGGGGAGCAGCTGTTAACAACAGCGGTGGAAAAGAGACAACAAGAGAAAAAAGACGTGTTTAGCTCAGGTTTAACTGACACGTGTGACGCATCATGACAAACACGCGTGGATGACTTTTGTAACAGTAGCTTCACCGTTCTCCTTTCTGACTCGTAATGATATGGGCCGATATGTGCAGCTTACGTATCTATGCCAGTTCGCCGTTGTGCACGTAAGTAAAGCACACGAGGAAGGTTTCTTTTTTTTCGCCTGTCCTCTTTGTAACAACCACCGCGCACGTGAACGTGTTTAGAGCACACAGCGTCACTGGAAGGAGTAAGGCTGTTGTCCCAAGTTTTGTGTTGATATGTTCAGAGGGGCAGACATCATCGCAGGATCGATAACTGTTGGGCCAGTTGGTGCATCATCTTGTGTAGTCAGCCCTGAGTATGAACACTGCCAGACGCCTGAAACGCTGGACCACATATTGTGCGATTGAACAGCATATAAGCTGGAGCGAAGGACGTTGGAAAGTTCCCTAGCCAGCGTTGGCAGGCAACCACTGTCGGAGGGCGCTATCCTCGGCCCATGGGCGGACACTGCAACTTCAATGCGGGTAACTAAAGCACTGCTTAAGTTTCTGCAAGGCACGAAGCTAGACGAGCGGCTCTAGTAGGGCCACCGTCTAATGTGCATAAGCCCTCAGCGCTCCTCTTACCATCATCGTCATCATCCAACACAGTACTTTCACTCCCCTTCCGTCTTCTCTAGTGCAGAGTAGCAGACTAGAGCACACTAGCTCAGGTCGACCTCCCTGTCTTTCCTATCACTAAAATCTATCTATCTTTGCGTCGTTGAGCGGAATGATGGGTGGAAGGGAACGTGGACAGGACAGAGTGTCTGTCCTGTCCTCATCGTTTCAGTCCACTGTTATTCCGCTCAACGACGCAACTTCAGTGCGAGAGTTCACAATTGGCCCTGTGTCGTTGCCCGCCACACAGACGTTGCTGTGGGCCTCAAATCCCAATTCGGTTCGCAAGTCTTGGAATTCCATGGAATTGTTTGTGCGCCTCAGCCACGTGTGGCGCCGGCCATTGGCCCTCCATATGCGCCGCATTACTTCCGGAGATGCCCTTTTCCATCAGTCGCAATGTTGCGCAGATGCTGAGATCTTCAAGCGGGCTGAAATTTGTATACACCAAGCTTTAAACCGTTTCCACGAGCTAAGCGCTCCTATTTACTCTTCAAGCGGAAATGAAGCGTGAATAAATTTGGAAGACTGCAGTGATAGGACTGTAAATAGCATAAGAATTGAGGTGTTGTTTACAACTGCTGAGTTACTACAAATTGTAAGCACCGAATATGAAATGCCGTCATCATCGCACATATACGGACGACGACCTCTACCACTGATCGCCGGTCGCTCCGTGTTGTGCATCAACTAACTTAAACCTCTACTATCGTGGCCTGAACAACGCACACCAACTAAGGGCAGTGTGGTTGAACCGCACGTTTTGTTCATGAAAGTATGCTCCTGCTACATAGCTAGCTTCTATTACAGCCATTACGTACGGCACCATTACATGGTTTGACTTGCCTATAGCAGTTCAGTAGACAGCCTATATGCATGAACATTTCTCAATCTCATCGCTCCAGTGAACGCTCTGCTGCCATCGATCGTGTGTTTCAGTGGTCCAAAATGTGTGCTTTTGGCGAACCCGCTTGGAGCGCTTCTTGCACTCTTAGCGCTCTCCAAAAGGGAGCACTTGCACTTTTGGGGCACCGGTGCAAAGGGAAACAGAACGCAGCGGCCGGAGCTCAAATCAAATGCTTTTACGTTCATTTAATCTGCTTGTCGTTCCCCCGGTGCTTGGCAGTTCGCTGAGTCTATACACGTTATTACGATTTGCTGCTCAGTACTCACATACCGCCCTATCGCACGAGCTGCTTCGTTAAGGCGGGCAATGATTTGTCAGTCTTACGCTCCAGGTGTTGATCTCAGGATCCCGAGGCTTGTGCCACCTCATCGTGCGCTCGCTGTATTTGTACACAGATACATAGCTACAGGACGGAAACTAGGTAGGAAATTAAACCTCGCTTCGAGAATGCCGGTAAGGATGTCCCATCTATGTGTGTGAATAGCTTCAAGAGATGCCCGCTCCTGCAGTTCACGGAAGCGAAAACGGCCGTGGCGCAATCGAGCCGTGAGTTCCGGCACTGCTCTCTGTGACGAGCTTGTGCCCCCCGCCGTGAGCTGGCACCGCATCCGGCTGCAGCCCTGTAAAGACACGCACAGAATAGCGTATAGTGTACATACCTTTTCTTTAAAAGAGAAACAAGAAAATACAATATTTCCGATTTGATGGCGGTATCGACCGTATACCCCTCAAATAGGAACTGAAAGGGGCCTTATATATTGCAAATCAGATCAGCGAACATCCACAAAATAGAGGAACTACACTTTTTATATTTAAGGATTTCCGCAGATCTGATTTGCCGTATTCTGTGTCAATGTACTTCAAGGTGTCAATTAATTTGCCTTCGCTCAGGCATCCGCTGTCTCCTGGTTAGCTCAGTTGGTAGAGTGATATGGCCCCGGAAAGGCGTTGGTCCTGGGTTCAACCCTTTGGGTCAGCACGAAATCTTTTTCTTCAAGTGTTTAACTTTCTTTCTGAGGAAGGCCATTTGGGCTTCTTGTGTAATTTCGTGCCACTTTCAGGTGAATGGCCATTATTAGATTTCATGAAGAGCGCCTTCCTTCTCTAAAGCATGTAGCAAACTTAAATTGCCCGTTTAAAGCTATAACAATAGGCGAACATCAGTACGCTGTGTTTGACCTTTATATTTCCTGTGCATATAATCTTTATGCGCGTATACGGGTCATTACGTTTAAAATAGACGATATGAGCGCACACTAACGAGAGGTGGCAAGTTAAGCTAGGTAGACATACATTTGTGGAATAACTAATAGGTCACTTTTGGCGTAACCAAGGACGGCTGGTCGTAGAAACTGGAGTGAAAGAAGCAGCGCCGCTTTGAAGTTTTCGCACGAATACGCTGTGACGTCGTATATTTTGGCACCGCCTACGCGTGAGGATGACACGCTTTTGCGCAATGAGCAAATAATAAACCTACTGCCAGTCCCCCCCCCCCCCTCCCTCCTCAAAAATGGGCTCTCGTAATCCATTCTGCAGTTCCGGAACTTTAGAAGCTGACGTTTCTCGCAATACAATAAGAAAAACGTACGGATTTTGTAGGAGTCTATACGGCAGCCTACGGGACACAGTGCAACAGGTGTCGAAGATTTTTTTTTTCTCAATGCCGCCCGTTTTGAGAGCGGCTCAGCGGCAAGGACGCACGCGTGTTAGAGGCGCGTTTGTAGAACGCGCCGACGTTTTCCTGCTTCTTTGTTGCGCGCGCGTAGGCGCGTGCCTGCCTGCGTGCATTCATGCATGTGTCCGTCTCCACGTGCCCTAGCGTGGATGGCTGTTTGTTCGTACCTGCGCGCGTGTCATGTTGTGCGGAAACGAGCCCACTGTTCCTCGGGGGTCAGGTATGCATGCAGACGGGCGCGAGGTTCTCTTTCTCGTAATTCGTGACGTTGGGATACCGCGCGCGCGTGGAAAGCGAACAAATGCCGCGTCGCCGAATGCGGTGGTGAACGTGATGAACTGCTTGCCATCACCGGCGGGCACCTTTAAAGGCAGCACTTTTTTTCTTCCAGTTGCAGTTCGCGAGGGTGCTGTGCCTGACGAGCAGGCAGTCGAATGAATGACCTCTTTGAAATAACGCGCCCCGAATGCACTTTCACCGTGCGCGAGGGTTCTTATGAGCATGAGGTGCGAGTGTGCGCAAAGTGATCTTGTTGAAACCAAGTCGAGTACGAATGAGAGTTAGATATATTTTAAAGCAGTTTTTCTATGTTATGAATAGTTTAGAAATAGTTTTCAATAGCGAGCTTACTTCATCCAGCTTTCCGGTTCTTTTACCCAGGTTTTCTTATGGGACACACTCTTAGCGCTCCGGATCGCTTGCGTACGTAACTTACTTTACCGGCGGCGAATAATACTTTAAACTTTGCCTACACGTTAACCGCGTGCCCGTTGTTTTCGCGAAATATATACAAGGTGTCTTGTTAAATTCATCCGAGGACTCCGGGGAAATCAACTACACACCTCGTATAACGTATACAAAAAGGCGGAAAAATGAGAGCTAAGTAATTATTGCCGCTTTGGGAGCGTTTCATTTAACGGCGGCCGAAAAGTTTGACCAAATTTCATTTAACCGCATAATTAAGACACACTTTTCAAGATTTTCCTGCAATAAACAGGAAAATTTGGAAAGTGTGGTCCCACTTACGTACATTTCCCATATTTGCTCAAGATACCAAAGCCCTGAGGGACTTAGGCTTTTTTAATTTTCTTTAAGAAAACTGTGAAGACAGGCTTATAACATTTTTCAGCACTTCTAGTCGCATTAATTGCCAGCTTCGCTGTAAATGTGCCCAGTTGAGAGGCGCTGCGCATTATTTAATTAAATTAATTCACTGTTTGGGTAGAGAATTTATAGAAACCTTAGCAGTGTGCGTTAGTATATTGGGGCCTGTCTGCCTAACTGTCTTCGCATGATGCGTTCGCGTCACTAGCGTTTCATTACAGTCATGATACATATACATATCTTTCATGGATTGCAGAACTGATGCTGCTGCACCACAATAATTAGAAAGAAGATGAAGTCCTTTTTACCGGTACTGAAATAAAGGGGCGATTACGAAGTGCACGCACTTTCGGGAAACTGAAGGCAACAAGCGGCTACCATTTGAAGCACGTCAGTGATAAAGCTTGAATGAAAAGTTGGAGAAGTACGAGTTGATTTGTAATAGCATTTGCTGCACGGGAAGAGTTGAAATGCAAATTGTTAGCATGTGCTGTGGGTCATCGAGCTTTTATGCTTCTTTTTACCTCAAGTGTACCGCTATTATTAAGCGCAACACAATAGTGCAAACGGCCGCTTTATGCAAAATACCCGTTAATATATGTCTTGGGGTTTTCAATGGAAACTAGAGATTTTTGAGGGGGATATTTTAGGGACATTTCCACACTGAAGGTTGGTACTAATATAATTATTACATCTAATCGTGCTTTAGAAAAGTGTGCTTGCGTGTTTCTTCATGCCCCAATTTCTCTGTTTCTGACGCAATGTCTATACAAAGTGTTTCACTTAACTTGGGCCAAACTTGAAAAATTTGCCGATGCTACGTAGCTGGCCAGAACCAAAGTAATGTTGTTTGCCGTCGCTTGGAGATACTCAGATTATTTTTTGCATTCAGCCTAATGAGATAAGTCTACTTAATTAATCAAATTCTCAATGATTATAATTAGATGAAGAGTGTCAATGAGAAAATTGTAGAGCAACATGAAAAACTCCCGATGCAACTTACGGTTGCTCAATACGTGCTACATAAAAGTGTTTTTCCGAGCGTCAAAGGTGCCCGCGATTACACGCAAAGTGCCTCGAGCGGCCAGTCGCGCGGCAATTTTGCCTGCATTCGCGGGCTTCTTTCAACTGGCACCTGCACAGCCAGTTGACGATTGCCTATAGTCGCCGTAATGCACGGGGAATTTATTGTCTTTGTATATCAAATTATAAGACAGCGCTCGATGTTAACGCGGTAAGGCTAGTTTGAGAATATTTCGGCGCGCGCTAACGAGACACTAAAGACGAATATTAGGTTAAGCTTGACTGATAAATTACTTCAGCCTTGCCGTGCGGAGAGACATTGCAAGGTGGCAGAGAGGGGCCGCAAAACCGAAATACGGATGGCGACGCCACCTTGAAGCTCCCACACTTGATACCCGTTACGTCGTAGCTTTTGACTATCCTGAGCCAAGGATTGATTATATTGCGTCATTTAGAGGCATCAAAACGCAAGTTGCAGCTTTTGAGAATCTCTCTTTTTTTAAATTCTTTCCCTCCAGAACATGTTCATACAGTGACGAAATCCGGGACGTCCAACATGGGTTAAATAAATTGTGGGGTTTAACGACCCGTAAACTGCAGAGTTGGATGTATGAGGGTTTGTCATAATCGAGTGTTCCTGAATAATTTTGATTACCCGAGCGTATTCAGCGTGCGTCGAAAGTATCGTACACGAGTGTTTTTTCATTATTCCACCCTCAGCGGAAAACGGCCGCCGTGACCAGGAATCGAAACCGCGACTTCGTGCTCAACAGCGCAGTGTCCAGCTGATGGCCTGCGATGCAGTTTAGACGTGAAGTTCGACGAGGACAATTGATTTTCTTCGCTAGCGAGCCAGATTTTTACACCAAACATATAACAATGTGGCCTTGAAAGAATGCCAGCCTAAATTGACTTTGTTTCGCTCTTTAGTGCCACATTAAATAACTCCAGATGGCGGAAGAGAGTGGGCAGTTATTTACAGCGGCACCCGTCAAGCGCCCAGGCACAGCTTCGACAACGTGGAGCCGTATGAAATATCGCACTAGGCAACGGCTCACTGCTAGCGTTGGCGAGATGGGGCAAATGCAAACAAAGCTGCAGCTCTACCGTTGACTGTGCAGCCCCTAAGGCCCGCTTCGAGTTCCGAAGCCGAGGCCTGCAACCGGAGAGCTTTCCCAGCTGGTGTGAGCGGCAAACCGAGCGCCGCGCGACCCTCGGTGAGAGTGAATGCCGAGGCGATGACGGGTGGTGAACGCAACGCTTCCGTTCGCGCTTTCATGCTGTGGCGTGACGAAGCCGGGAGTCAGCCCAAATACATTCCAGCTGCGGCCATGGCGCCAGGAATGCGGTGTAGTGTCATTTCCCATGTCCGCGTTGCCCCAAGGAGGCGTGCGCAACTCTGTGACAGCGTGTGAAACATATTTGACAACTTCCTGACAAGCATTTTGACAGCGAGGCGACATTGCATCCACCACACGCGCAGTGCATGTTAAACGAAGGCCGCTAGCCGGAAGCTAGAAATAAATTCCGCATTTGCTGCTAAGGAAGTTTGTGGACGGTTTACACGAGGTGGCGCCCCTTCGCGTCCGCTCCTTGTTTTGGCACTTAATGCTCCTTGCGCGTCTTAACACTTGCGGCATGTTCTTTCATGCTGGTAGCCCGTTGCAGCTCGTTCTTGCGAGCATGTCTGTGTTTATCTGTGCGTACGTTTGTATGGGTGAGCGCGTATGACTTATTCATGTCGAGTCATGCGCACGTGGCGCTTTCATCCACACTGGTTTGCCTCATCCGTTCTCTGGGTCGGCCAAACCTTCTTGCATCTGCGTGCATGAGCGATTTCTGAACGATCGCCGAAGGCTTAGCCTGAAAGTGTGCATTCAAACTTGACATGAACAGTGTAGACAAACCCTGGGCAAGATAGGTACTGCGGGCCGCATGCAGTCCTCTGTCTGACCTTGTCCGGCGCACCGTGCCCGGTCCCAATGTCCCACGATTTTTTGCACCTACTTCAGATAGCGTATTCCATATTTTCATATACAGGTCGCAACACACTTCCACCGCTATCAGTGACAAGAAAAATAAACAAGGAAACAAAGAAAAACGACACCCAATTTATTGGTGTACACATAATTTTGCTCAGAAAATTTGTTGGGTTTTTGAGACTGTCCCTGTGCTTCATGCGACTCCTAGACAAAAAATAAATAAAAAATTAAATAAAAATAAATAAAATAAAAATTGACCACCCTGGCACAAGCCTTCTTTGAATATGCGTAATCAGAATTTTGGAAGATCTGCGTAAGGCTTCTCTTTATGAAGATTTTGGTGGAAGGGGTATAGGCCCTCTCTTTGTTAGATGTCACCACGGCAATAATAGCTTCAGCGCTACACTGTTTATACAAGTAACAAATTATTCCATCGCTCTTCAAAGTGCCTACATCTTGAGCGCAATGAAAGCGCTTCAAATGGGCACGAATGCGAGTTTTATGCAGCCGTACATAAACCGTACAACTCCGTGAAACTGACGAAAGACGAATAAAATATGCGAGTGCAAACAATTTCCAGAACCGTTCCATTTCTTACGCTTTCACTTGCACAGGTGGCTTTTACGACGCTCAAAGCGCAAAAGCACGAAAATAGAGAAATAACTTTCCAGACGCTAGGAAGTGTGTGTCCAAAAGACTTGAAGCTGCTTTAGCGCAACGACTTCGCCATTTGCATGGCCGCCAGTTTCTCCCTTCTTCTTTCGCGTGTATATCCTCCCTACTAATGCAACTTCAAATGTTGGGTCCACCGTACCACATGTGTGCAGCTGTGTTTTCCGTCATTCACGTCTCGTTTAAGGGGGGGGGGGGGGGGAGATGTTATCGCAGTGGCTGCAGTACAGCCAATCATCCCACCTTGATGCACTTTGTGAAGGAACTCAAACAGATGAACCAACTTTGATAACCATCCCGCTGGAACGCGACTGTCATGCACTTCCATAAATATGAGCCCCACAAAACTCACTTAGGTAACAGAGCATGTAGTAAGTTGCAGGGGCTGTAGTTGGTAACTGTCCAATTCATTTTCTCTTCTCAATACACGATAGGAAAGTGAGTGGCCGATTCCCGCAATGAATGCGTCTCATGGGCCTAAGAGATAATGAAGGACAAAGATACTGAAAACCAAATTGAAGTATGGCAAAAAAAAGAAAGTTTGCCACAACATTGGGCTGCATTTCCCGTGTAGTTAACTGATATTTTTGTCTCGGAATGTTCAGCATCGCAAGCAGGGTTACCGAGCAGCCGGCGAACAGTCTCGGGTGGCCGCCATAGCAGCCTCCAAACATGAAAAGAACAGGATCACGCACCAGAAAAGGCAGCCACTATCAAGAGACAGATTCGGGTAGCGCTGCAGCTGCTGCATGTGTACTTATATGCCTCCTGCAGCATTCCACATAACTTCTAGAAAATAATCACAGGTGATTTGTAGCAACAGCTCGTGGGGAAAAAGTGTGGCCGCATGGAAGGAAGTCATCAGACCTTGAGAACCTTATGGCAACACTGTTGGGCAAAGGAACCGCACACTATACGAGTACAGCGATTATCTGGAAAGCATATCCTTAGACATAAAGAAAGTAAAAATAATCACAGAATTTCGAACCGTAGTAATGACAAGTAAGGTGCCTCATAGCCCTTGAATTTGACTCGGAGGTTTTCCTTGTGAATTTTGTGCCGTTATAGTCTTCGTTGCAGCAATTAACCATGTATCCCTTGGACACGGCATTTCGGGAAACGTCTATTGTTAAATTCCTTCACACGTCGGTCATCTGACAAACATGGCCGACAAATTGACATTACGGAACAATGTACAAGGCACCGTCATTAGTTAGTGTCACAGCATGTGGAAAGCGCGTCCTGTATTTACGCCTGTACGGAAGCGGGGTGTCTCTGTCAGCCTCAATAGTTGGTTCTTCTTCTTTCGGTTTCTCGAAAGCTTTCTTGATTACAAATCTCAGTAAACAAGATAAGTCTCAAGCAAATTTCACGCGCAATTTTCTTGAAGGAGAAATATAAATGCCTATAAAGTGTGCCAAGAAATAGTTGTGTTGGGTTTCATGACGAATACAATATATTGCCTCTAAAAGCCAAGTGCTTTAATTACGGATTTAAATCCTGATTCAATCCTGACACCATGCTCGATTAGAAGCGGGAAAGCACTAGCCCTTTATGTTTCGACGGTGTGCGCAAGAGTACCGGCAGTCTCAAAATTATGTGGTTACGGCGTCGTACAATAAAGAGTGGCACGAATACTTCGAAGGGACGCTGAGCGGTACTGGTCACCATTTCACATTTCATCTCACCTGACTAATGAGAAAAAGCTAATTTGAGTTAATTGTTCATTACAGGTCGATGGACCTCTAAAAACAGTAAATCTCGTCCATAAATGAACGCCGCTGGTTGCCTGCAGCAATTTTAGCGCACCACAAAGTTGATGTGAGCTTTGCTGATCAACGCATTATTGCGATGACAATTATATGAACACTCCAGTTGCATTTCTGCCGTCGGCGTCGCCGTCATGTTCCTTATAAAGTCCAAGGGCAATATACGTCGTCGCCGCGCGCTGTATGCTGTATGTGCGAGTGGAAGCGTGCGAGGGTGAGCGGCCGATGGTGGCTCAATCCCGCGCGCGCAAGGGAGGAAAGTGGGGAAGAAGCGCGCCGTCTTCCGTAGCGCGCAAGGCACCGGAAGTAGGGGCGGGGACGTTCTACTCAGGCGGCGCCTGCGCATGGCGCGGCCGGGCGCGTCCCCGCGGGTCCTATCTTAAAAGCGATCTGCGATGGGCACAGCTAGTGCGATGTGTACTGATAGCTTGAGGGGTGCTCTATGTTCTCGCCCTATGTTCAATTACTCACAGGGGACCCTGATAATGAGAAATAAACTTACAGAAGAATAAAATTGGGTGGGAGTGCATATCGCAGGCATTGCCAAATCCTGACTGGGAGCTTACCACTGTCGTTGAATGGTTTTGGCACGTAAAACCCCAGAACGCACCGAGTGTCGTTGAAAAGAAAAGTGTACAATCATTGCATTCCACAGGTGCTAACATATGGGGCAGAAACTTGGATGCTAGCAAACAAGCTCGTGAACAAGTTAAGGACCGCACAAAGAGCGATGGAACGAAAAATGTGAGACCTAACGTTAAGAGACGAGAAGAGAGCGGTGTGGATGAGAGAGCAAATGGGGATAGCCGATATTCTAGTTGACATTAAGCGGAAGAAATAGAGCTGGGCAAGCCATGTAATGCGTAGGATAGATAACCGTTGGAAAATTAGAGTTACCGAATGGATACCACGAGAAGGGAAGCGCAGTCGAGGGCGGCAGAAAATTAGGGGGGTGATGAAGTTAGGAAATTTGCAGGCGCAAGTTGGAATCAGCTAGCGCAAGACAGCGGTAATTGGAGATCACAGGGAGAGGCCTTCGTCCTGCAGTGGACATAAATATAGGCTGCTGCTGCTGCTGATGATGATGTTCTCGCCGCTTAGTTCTCGTTGAAGCGAGAGGCACCAAGAAGGTCAATTCGCTCGCTGCTGCGGCCGCACTTTCTCAGTCGAGAGTTTTGACAGCGAGTGTGCGTGGTCATCGAGTGGGATGTGTTCATGTTGGATTGTACGCGCGTGACACCATGCTTGTTAATTTAGATAGTAAATGAATCTTTACAAGTTTATACAGCCGATGAAACTAATATCCTTACATCGTATAGCTGTCTACTAATTTGCTATCGCATTCCATGCTTCGCCTTTCGGGCGAAACTGCGACGTTTTTTTTTTTTTTTATCGCAGAAATCGCGTTTACTTTTAGAAAGACTATACGCTGCAGTTAGGAGCGGATATATATGTGAGACAGATTAGATTACGAGACGCAAGCGGTTTGCGTACCCAAGCACCCAAAGTCTGCTTGACTTTTGCTGAAACCCAAGCGTCCCGCGTACGCTAACAGAACACTGTTCTCTTGAGTCCCCCAAACTCTATATTGAAGTCTTCGCGGTGTATTTGGGGTGCAGTCCTTTGTCAAGTCGATTTGTTGCTTTTTGGCTGTGTCGCCGCGTCATTTTGGAGTCTAGATAAAGATTTGATTCGATTATATGTGAATGGAGGAGATTTATCCACTCATAATTGGTGATGGTTGCGCCTTGACGATTGTACCACCCACCCGAAATAAAAAGACGGTTAATACAAAGGGAAAACATGCGCACTTGGCTTTCACAGCTATCATCATGCTCAGCACAATGCATCAATTGCCTGGCAAAAGTAAAAGCGATGTTGTAAGTGCAATAAACTGAATGCGGAGTCACGTACCACATACTAGTATTTAACTGAGCGAATTGGTTTACAGCTAAGACGAGTTTCGAACAGCAGAAGATAGACAAGGACGTTGCTTTACTAACAACTTGTTAACACAGCCACGTCCTTTTCTATCTTCCTTAGTGATTTTTTTCTTATTTTTAACAGCGCAGATGTTTAAGGTCAAGTTTGATCCCTACGCAGCGATAGTGTTCGTAGTGTCGATGCGAAGTGGAGAGAGTTTGAATTCAGGAAAGGGGGGTGCAGAGGGAGAAAGAGACAGATAAAGAGCGAGAGAAATAAAGAAATAGATAAAACAAGCTAAAATTTCTTGTCGAGGCGGGATTCGAGCCCGGTTACCCACGGTCCGTAGGCGAGCGTCATAACCACAAGTACTTGGGTGGGAGGCAGGCTATACGCCCACGCTTGCAGAACATGCATTTATGGGAACCATATGATTGCGTTGTACCGACGATTATAACACAACTTGCTATGGGCGAGAGAAAGAGAAAATGAGAACGAGAGAGAGAGAGGAAAAGAAAGAGAAACACACATAGAGAGAAAGAAAGAGAGGCGGGATTTGAACCCGGGTACTCACGGTGCGAAGGCGAGCGTCATACCCACTAGGCTATACACCCACGCTTACAGAGCTGCGCTGGTTCATCAGATTTCACAAGCGTGGAACTGGCTTAATTTTTTTTCAGTTCAGCTGTTGAAAACTCATCAGGTTTACGGAAGCTCGCCCTGTTTTCAGTATCAGTGAAATACTGCAAAATTATAAAAAGGAAATGCTCATGAAAATAGATTACAATCAGCGTCACACGTCACCGATAAATGAATTTATTGTTGTTGTCGCCGTTGCTATATTGAATTTTCCTAACCGCCAACTCGAGACGAATAGTTTTCAAGAGCTTGCGCAAGTCCCATTAGAGGGAGAGGAAAGAAAATGGGGAATTACAAAGATGAGGTTGCTGCAGCGTGACGAAGCGCTTTTTTGGCACGAGTTCAAGCTGCTCGTCCACGCGTATGAAATGG
The DNA here is from genome assembly GCF_013339745.2 of Dermacentor silvarum. NCBI lineage: Eukaryota > Metazoa > Arthropoda > Arachnida > Ixodida > Ixodidae > Dermacentor > Dermacentor silvarum. The sequence goes on from NC_051157.2 coordinate 145,534,252, forward strand.
TAACCGGGAAAGTGATGACTCCTGGAGAACGCGTGTCACGTTGTTTTTCGCACGCAGCATTCTCGCAGAATATTCGCGAGTCTCTGACAGCGACTGCACCGCATTTGCCTCCCTCCGTTGGCCTCGCAGCATATGCACGCGCGCGTCTCGGAATAATGTAGTATACCGTGCTTTGCTCGGGCCCGAAGCGAGCGCAATCCGCAAGGTCTCGTCTCACTAGGAACAACCGCAGTCTTCGCGTTTGAAATATGAGCGACACATTCGTGTCCTTGACTTCTAAAGCGGGAGTAATAAGTGAGCGGGAAGGGGATAGACCCGAAGGTTGCGGGTTCGTATAGAGTGCGGCCTGGGATAGAGCGCTGTGACATAAGCAGTTGCGCAGTTAAGTGAGCAAGCGAGAAGACCTTGGTCATGGCAAGGCCGGCGCGCCTGGCTATTCAGAGAACACTGAGACTATACGACGGCGATGTCGGAATAGTGTCTGTGTCGTGCTCGAAGTGTCTTCTCGTGTGGTGTTTCTCCGCATAGCGGAATACATATCAGCGGTATAAGCAAAAGAAAACGTGAGAAAGGAAGCATAAATCTACGATTCCCTCATGCGTAACATAAGCGTCGCGCCGTGCAGAAATGCAGGTACGTAATGCGTGCGCAGCTACTGCTGCATTCGCGTTCCGCAGCGGCTGCAGGGCGCGACGACTAAAGCATGTAGCGCTAGAACAGCACTGCCGTTACACTCTTGCTCACTCAGCGGTGCTTACTTAAGGCTCCACTCCGTTCGCACTCCAGAGCTTCTGGAACTGCCTACGAATCATTTCTTTTTTTTTATCTCGTATATTTCGTGGTTTCGCTCTGCCTGCTTGTAATTGACTAGGGAAGCGGAGATCCGTCGTGTCTTCACTCGGCGTGTCGCTCGCTCTGTGCCCGGTCGCTGCCCGATCGCCGGCGTTGAAGGAAGGAAAGGCCAGCCAGAGGTATGCGGGTCGACGTTTTCTCTGCTCGTCGCGGGATAGGGACATTGGCCGTTCGTATGTCGCAAATGCCCGGAGCGCGCGCGCTTTCGTTTTGTAATTTTCTTGATGAGAGCGTCCACATAGCCGATGTCACCGAACAGCTTCGAAGCAAGCAGGACTGACTAGGCGGGTTTGGCCATGCGCGTAATCTGACAGCCGCGTACACTTCAGTCGGCTGGCTGATGCATTTTAATCGAGGAATTTGTGTCCCAGGCATAGAACCGAACGCTCTGCGTGCCGCAAAAGCAGAGAGATCCCGGGCAGTTAGGCCGCAAAGGGCGCACGTATTTCCGCGCAATCTAGTTTTTTTTTTTTTGTATTGGAGCGTCGTTCGAGACACTGGATTATTATAATCCAGCGCCTGCCAAGTTTTACGATTTTATCGTAATACGCCAGATTTTTTTGAGCTGCTCAAAGGAGAAGCAGCGCTTCATGAGAGGGAGCTGTTTTCGGAAACTACCATCGCTATTTCCCTATAAGCATGGGAAATATTACACCGAAACAGCGCAGAAAATGGGATGAGTGAAAAAGAATTAAAAACATTAAATAAATTATGGGGTTTTACGTGCCAAAACCACGATCTGATTATCAGGCACGCCGTAGTGGGGGACTGCGGAATAATTTGGACTACCTGGGGTTCTTTAACGTGCCCCTAAATCTAAGTACACGGGTGTTTTCGCATTTCGCCCCCATCAAAATGCAGCCGCCGTGGCCGGAGTGAAAGAGAAAGGAAAGTACGCCAAGGTATCAACGTCTTTTGGTTCATTTTTTTTTGTTTCACTCGTTACTTTTGTTGTCTGGGAGGTGCTCTTTCTTCATACGCCGTATAAACTGAACAGTGCGCTTTATTACAAAGCGGGGAGAGTCGAATTTCTACTTTGAAACGTTATACTGATGTATCCATTCATGACAACCTGGCCGCTAATGCGGAGAGATATAATGGAAGGAGGCTAACGTACTTAAACACAGCCACAGGGCCCCGTATTCTGAAATTTTCCTTCCCTGATCTGCACACCACCTCAACTGAAGAATGTGGGTGGCAGCGCGACTCATCTACTGAAGTTACGACTGGGTTTCCAAAACACCTTGAACGCAATTTTTTAGCGAAAATAGTGAAACCTCTCACTCCAGGCGTCTACTACAACGCGCTGCAGTGAAGGTCGAATTTTGAAGTGGGAAATCCTCATCGGAGGAATAATTCAGGGAGCGGTATTTGGATGCAGTGTCTTCTTCAGTCGCCGGAAAGGTTTGCGCGGCAGGGTCAGTGTATTCAGTGTCAGTGACAGCTATTCAACAATATCGAACAGCAGAAAAAGGAATCGGAGGGACGATGTTTACAATTTAAACAGCAGTGCCGTACTGTTCAAAGCCAGATCAGAGGGCCCGTGAACGCCTAGTTGTGGCAGAAAATATTCACATGAAGACGACTCGCGCATAGCGCGGGGAAATGGTGTAGGAGTCAATGAGCAATCGTATTCTGGTACAATGTCAGAGGTGCAGTCGCCGAAAAAATATCGAAACAGTTGGCTTATATTTAGGTACACGTCAAAGACGTGACCAACATTCAGAGCCCTTCATTGCAGCCTCTATTATATATAACCACAGTGTTGCCTTAGGACGTTGCACAACGTGAATCAATCAGTGACAATTTCGGCAGAAACCACGGAGCACAAGGATATAGGCAGTACGTGACCACAAAACACAGAAACGCGTGGCCATGTTCCGACAGGTTGCCATTATAAGAAGATAGCGCAAGAAAGGCTTTGTAACACTTTGCAAGCCGTTTCTCTATTGCACGGCGTCGCATGCAGAGGTCTAGCGTAAACACGCCATCTTCAATATTAATAACCTGCGCGTCAGCGTTCTGTATTCTACAGCACCGAAGCGAATGTAACGTTCCAATCTTCCCAAGGTTGCGTTATATTTATCGAAATAAAAATAGATGAGTCCGGGGTCACCATTCCATGGCGGCAGCTTATAGCACGTTTTTAATTCACATTACTGCACTCAGCGACGCCGTAGTGGACTGTCGACATGTCGGACATATTACAGGCACAATAAGGAGATAAATAATATTAGTGGACAACCCTTATACAAAATAAAAAAAGCCCCTCTCACAGCCAGATGAGCCTTGCCAAGCTAGGAGGGACGCAAAATATTGGTGTAGGAACACTTTAGAACACTTTATAATTCTAAACTCGTTTAGTGCTTTACTTCAGTGTTCAATTAATTCTTTAGTGCTGTATTACAGTTTCGAACACAAGGTGTGAACATACAAGATTCGTCCCTCGGGCCTGAATTTTTAACTGTCAGAACCGTTGGCACTTTCAAAGTGTGCTATAGGACAACTCTGTACTCCTTTTGAAACATCAGGTACAACGCTGTGCAAGCTACGCAAAAACTCGAATGAAACGCAACGAAAAGCAAATTAATCTAAAACGGATTAGTAGCCGTATACCAGTGTTTGTTACTAAGGATTTAAACTTTTTTCCTTCAGTGCTGAGCCTTCATAAAAAACAGTCTTGCACAGTTGTGATCAAGAATATCGAACTATTTTCACACCGGAGCTAAGTGCTTACGCAGCCACTGAAAGAAGTATCTCTAGCCTCTGCGGCGTTTCACACATCAGGTGCAACGCTCCGTTTTATGGAATGGAGTATAGTGCATGATTGCACACGTTACAGAAAAAAAAGCAGTCAATTACAATTACTTCTTTCAAAAATGTACTTGATTACGCTTACTAACTACTGACCCACACTATTAATAGATTACTTTAACGTTACATTCTTTTCTACTTCTATTAACACTGCAAGCACAAATAGAGCAAATAGAATGAGCTGGTCCCGTTCTTTCAATGCGTTCTCAACAGCCTTCCACACTTTGTTCTTCTTCTTTCTGGGGTTTTATGTGCCAAAACCAGTTCTGATTGGATGACATCTGCAGTGACACTGAAAACTCGCTGGATGGCTGGAGAGCAGGGCTGTTTAGTAACGTACGAACATGTTGCTCGAAAGATTGCGGTTACTCAATGCCGCCATGCTCTGGTCTGGCTTCTCTATTAAGCGCAATGCTTAATTGTTGCTGGGGCTAGGAGAGGGCGCTCCTGGCAGGACCAGTGGAAAATAAATAAAAAAAATTGTATTAGGGTGATTCTCTGGCATGAAGGTCCGAAGAGGCCATTGCTATTGAGCCATATAGAAACGCCGTTTCAATTTGTCGGCTAATAATTGGTGCACCTCCAGCCGGCGCTCTTCACTCGTTTGATATTTAGACTTAAGGAACTAATTGTAGCGGACACTAGCAAGCGTTCACGTTCCCGTAACGTAATTTAATTTGATGCTGGATAGTATTCACCCCTAGAAATATTGTTCCTGTGTTACAATCACAAAAAAAGGTGTATATGAGTCAGGTAATATCAAACAACACTGTTCGTTTTTTAAATGTAGGCTCTCTAGCGCTTAACGTCTGTGAAGGCCACCTATAAGCGCTTTCAGGAAAGAGGTAGATAAATGTATTATACGAGAAGAGCTAGGAGGTCGGACTTCCACGAAAAGTGTACAAATGTGCAAGCCTGCCATGTTCAGGAGATCCAAGCGTTGCTGCAGGATGTGGGAAGGAGGTAACCAAGGTATATGTTTTCATCCCTTTGAAAACTATAGCTCCCGCCAAACTTAAGTGCTCAAAGATTCGTGACCTGTCAGAGCTTCTTTCTTCAAAAGTGTAACTGGTTACCTTTCATTGGTTACTGAAAAACGTAATTGAATTACTAAGGTGTTATTGCGCAACAAAAGGACAAGGACGGCAGAGAAAAATACACACACCAAGCGCAAACTTTCGACTAAATTTATTGTGCCACTGAATCAGTTTATATGTGTCAGGCAGTATAGACTGCGCATGCACTTACATGAACTAAAAGGATTGCGTATTCGTGTAACATAGTTACGAGTCAAGTGATGCCGCCTCCAAGAAACTTAGTTCTTTTTCTGTGAGAGCCAGTGAAGGGAAACTGACACACTTATCACCCAGTTTTTCAATCATCTGCGCTTCAGTTATTTCCCGGATAAGCTGCGTCCTACCACGGGACACAATCATGCACTCGTCCTCGATAGGCTTGCAGCCATGATCGCGACAATGAATCGCCAAGAACCCACCGGTGCCATTTTTTACATTATTGCGGTGTTCGCGGAGCCGATCATTGAGACAACGCCCAGTTTGCCCGATGTATTGCTTTCCACATGAAAGCGGGAGGTTGTACACCACGCGGTGAGCGCACTCTACGAACTTTTTCCGGTGGTGCTTCGTGCACTTATCGGGCGGGGGGGGCGGCATTTGGATCCGTCAACTTGCAAAGCTTGCCGAGCTTGTTGGGAGCAGAAAAAACTACTCTTACATTTGCCCTTTGGGCCATCTTTTTCAAGTTATGGGATATCCCGTGCATGTAAGGTACAACACTTACTTTGGGCCGTTTGCCGGGAGAGACATCGGCAACAGGTTTCGGCGTGCTGGGTCGCGCTTCTCGTAAGATGCGTTCCGCGACAGACACCTGCATCTGCTTGGGATATCCAGCCAGGGACAAACGTCGAGTTTGCTTCTCAAAACTTGCGTCCACTACATGGCAGCAAGATTTGCTAAGGGCATTCTTGAAGCACAAACTGATAATGGCCCGCTTAACAAGCGGGCCATTATCAGTCTATACTGATATGCATGCATGCGCAGTCTATACTGCCTGACACATATAAACTGATTCAGTGGCACAATAAATTTAGTTGAAAGTTTGCGCTTGGTGTGTGTATTTTTCTCTGCCGTCCTTGTCCTTTTGTTGCGCAATAACACCTTAGTAATGGACTACCAACTTGCCCGCAATGCTGCCCTCAGTAATTGAATTACAGCGAGCGTTACTGAGTAAACAAAGCAATCGTTAAATTACAAAATAGAAGTAAGCGTAATTGAGTACGAATGATTAATTACATATCATTCGCTACGTACAAAATCTGCTCTAGTGAAATGATCTTCGGTGCAAAAAGGAGAAAAAAAAGAGATACCTGACCAAAATTTTGACTGGAATATAACCCTTGCAACGCCGTGTCGTGCGGATGACGCCAGACCTGCGCGGCGTGCTTGACGTTAACGCCTCGTGCATTATTCATGCTTCCTTTGTAAGGCGGCACGCGGCTCGCAATTTCTTTTTTGTTATTGCCGGCTTTGATAGCCAGTCTTACAGCGTTATTTTGTAAGAAGTCGTAAAAAAAGGGAGTGTTTATTTTTTTTTCTTTCGTTGATTTGAGTCATTTCAAACGGCACATGTAGCGTAGGCTGAAGGCAATAATGAGTGCCTAGAAGACAATAACCACTCCGTAAAGATTGCAGGCCATGTTCACAAAGCCTATCTATTGCAACTTTTGTTTTCACTCGTAAAGACTGTTCGATATTGGCCGACTCCATTCCATAATAATATTGGCCAGGATAACGTCATGATTTGGTCCCAGATCTCTTTTTATTGTCGCCGTGGTGGCCACGAGGAGGTTAGTAATTTTTTTTCTTTCCATACATTTATTGCTAGAAGTGGCGTTCATTATGACTCTAGTGCAAGTGAATTTGAAAAAAGTTGTCGCAGCTTCACCTGAAAGGCGAAGCATCAATTGCGATAGCAAATTTGTAGAGAGCTATACGGAGTAATGATATTAGCTTTATCAGCTGTATAAACTTGGACATGCAGCAGCACCGGCAACACGCAGAACTATTGTCGACGCCGTCGGCGTTTTGCCCGCGTTCGCTCAAAATGCGTGCGATGTTGGTGACTGTTGCCGGAGCCTCTGATATAAATAGGCACTTGGTGCCGCAGCTAAACGTCGCCTCCCTTCCCTCCCCCTCCCCCCTCCCCCACGGCCTCTCGCGCGTCGGAAGAAGGCGCGTTTGCTCTACATACATGGTGATTGTAAAGGAGGAAAGAGACGCCTACTTCTGCAGCCCTTAAGCGAGCACGGCGCAGAACGCGCGTTTGTTCTCCGCCGTCCGTTCACTCCCCGTGAAAGCGCGCGCCCCTCGCGCCCTTTCACTCGCACATGCAGCGTTCGGCGCGCTGCGACGATTTCATCTCCATTGACATCATACGGAACCTCACGGCGACGGCGTCGGCTACGGCAACGGCGACGCCGACGGCAGAAATCTGCTTTTGAGTGTCCATATAATTGCTATCGCAATAAAAGATTTCAAATGCTACAGGAACATCACGCTGATTCTTGTTACCGTTAGTGTTGCTGCATTCAGTAAACTGCCGTTATGGCCAATTCGACCAACTTGCTCAGGTTATTGACAAGTTGTTGTCCTCAAACACGGTGAGGATCATGTACTCATCGCTGCCATTCATGTCGAAACTGGAGACAACCTTTATCGGGAAATTCAGGCAGCCATATTTGTGTCTATGCTCAGACGCTCGGCATCAAAAACACTGAAAAACACGGCTATTTTTGAAAGAAAAGAAAGACAGTCAGCGGCGTCTCTCGCGCCTGTGAAGAAATTGGAAATAATCGGTGGACATTCTGGAGAAATGTAAATTCTCACATTTATTCGCCCTTTATTGCAGGGAAGTGATGTCAGCACTTCGCATCGCCTACACCTTATAGCGAAGTATCGAGGAATTTGATATATCTACGTTCAAAATACTCGGTGTACGCTAATCGCTCTGACGCAGTTGGTCAAACCGCCGAGATAAACGGTCACCTGACTTATTTAGCGCTCCATAAATGTTTATATGCTAGCACGGATGAAAGAAAGAAACAATAAAAAGAAGCATGGGGGGGGGGGGACGTTACGCAACCAGCCCTGGCGAAGTCTAGCCAAGTCACCGCAGAGTCGCCCGCATCCCCCCCCCCTTTTTCCCCCTTTCCCCCGCCTATTTTTTCCCTTTCTTTCTCTCTCCCGCGTGCCTCGGAAAGGGAGCTCAACACGAGACAGACCTCTTATCGTCGTCTGCGCTCGGAGGACTCGGAGCAGTATACAGTGGAACACACCTCTACAGCTAAATGACCGATAAATCAAAGGATTGGTATGTTTTGGACCAATTCCTATCTTTAAAACGTATTGTGAACGCTTCTACAACGGAGACCACTACAACAAGTCAGCGTGAACAACGAAGTAATTTAGATCTGTAGCGATGCCGCCACTTCCCTCCGCAGACGTCACCGAGATTCGCCCTGCGCTAACGCCAACAGCAGCGCTAGCGACACTCTTGACGAACGGGCCGATGTGAGAAGTAGGCCGGCTGCACAGCTTCAGGCATCGCTGAAATTGTCCGCTGCTTATTTTAATGTTTCAGCGGGTGCAGTGCCCGACGAATGCGTCACAGTTGACTGACGACCGACGATGTCTTCAAAGTCATCTAAAGTGAAAAGGGCGCGAATGTCAACGAAGACTACAGTGGTGCAGATCCTATATAAACGCAGTGGTAATTTTGATGGCAAGGGAGACGATAGCGGCATTCCAAGACCTCAGCTGTACTTTGCGTAGCTCTGGCGTTTCGCCGCGGTGCATGCAGTGAACGTAGGTGTCACAAGGTTGGCTACTGTCTCAGATTCTATCAGACGAAGTGTACGCAAAGGAATCAGCCACTTGCTTCACTGACGTATCTCTTGAAATCATGATAAATGCTTTGTATTGTTGAACGTGCTTAGTCCGCTCTATTATGAGTAGTACGGTGCGCAACCTTTACAACGACGTGACCTGCATAATTAAGGATTTTGGAGGTCCCAAGCACTTTGTTATAAGAGCGTTTGTCTGCTCCCGGTAGGTCTTAATCAGTGTTATACACGTTCCTCAAAAACGGTAACGAAAGCTCGTTCCTCGTTCCTTCCCAATATTGAAACGTGTTCCCGTTACAGGTTCCTTTAATGCAAAAGGAACGAGTTCCAGTTACTCTTCGAACATTGGAACGTGTCGTTACATTAACGTTATCTTTGATTTTTAATTTAAAAATAGGGCCGGATAATAAGGTGGCGAAATAAAGTGAGCAATTTAAAACTCAAATTGAACTACGTATATTATACGGATTTCAACATCGCCGGCGGCACATTATCTGGAGATAAAAAGAATCCAAAGAAACGCTCATAGACGAATTTGTTCAGGGAGCACCGCACATACTCCAAGCATGTATAACTGCAACTTTGGTGCTCGTCTATTACAAGTGCAGGACATATGGCACCTTCAACTTTGGTCTTCAAATGCGCAGTCATGACACTACACTTCAGATGTGCAAATAGAAAGTTACTCACATGAATCAAAATAATTAAATTTCTTGCACAATAAACCGCATCGAAAGGAACAATACGTAGCGTTTAATGAATGCTGATTCAATATTGCAGTATGAGCGGAAGAAAACCTTCCAATATACATATTCGCAACTAAGTAAAGTCCCTTGTTTAACTCGGCAAGAGTTGCATCTCGATGTTGGTGTCCGACAGACGAACCCTTTTTTTCGTCAGCACTTCGTTGAGAATGGTTTTATTTGATTTGATTTGATTCGATTTATTTGTCTTTCCACGAAAGAAAGGATCCGTCACAAAAAGCTACTGCAATGAGTAGGTTGACGGGGTGACAGCCCCCTTAGAATGAGAGCAACGGACAGTGCGTAGGACAAAAAATTATAAGAAATAAATAATATCGGAGAAAATGAAAAACAATATATGCACAGGAATAATTATACATGTTGGTAGAAGATTGTTAAACATTGGGATAACAGGAACCTGATGTAAACAGTTTTAGCTACATTAAACAAATTATGAAATAAGGCAACAAGAAGAGCCGTTCATGAATAGCCGTTCCACCGAAGCGCTTGTGGGTACTGCCATGTTGTACTTGAGGAAAAGTTGGTTCAGTCTCTCAAGTTCATCTGTGACAGCCGGTGGTCAACTGGTACCAGCAGGTACCGCGACAGCTCATTCTGTTTTTCGGCTGGAAGGGTTTGGTGCCCGAACGAGAAGAAATCTCCGGGCGTGGACGAGGTGAAAACGTTTGCGCTGGCTGGTTTGGTCACCACAGTCAACTCTGTCTTTTTGTTTATGGTCTACAGGAGGGAGCGTCACGTGACAATCTTGAAGCCTAGTCATAAAAAATATAGCGGAAAACTCACGAAAACATTGCCCCATAGCCACGTGACAGGCAAGCGGTATAGTTCTTTGCGCCTCACGCGGTCGCCCATCCGCTCTGCATGATGTGCTGCGTACGTGCGTGCGTCTGTTCATTGCCGTGGAACGTTTACAGAAGGAACGCCGTTCCTTCATAAACGTAACGAGTTACCGTTACAGTTCCACCTCCCCTTAATGGAACGGTGGCGTTCCTCCGTTCCTTCCAAAAGGAACTAGTTCCAGAAATGCCGTTCCGTAGAACACTGGTCTTAATTGATGCGCGCTTCTTTGGGTGCTTTTGTAACACTTTTTGCGCACTTTCTTATAATTAATGTCGACTTTGCCCAGTGACAGCCAGCCTCACTGGTTCAGGGGCAAAACATTCAGCAACGTGTTCTTTTTCTTCGGCAAACGCTATCGAAGTACCGCGGAAGAGGTGTCGATGCTCGTTAATAAAGTTGGTGACTAGCAACTTAAATCGGCCATCACGAAGCTGTAGCACACTCCTGGCCGCACAAACACTTTCTCCGACCAGTCCACCTTCGCGCATTCCACCGCACATCACGTCGACTAGAACAATGGCTCGTGGAAGAAGCGTAACACTTTCGGCGGAAACACGAAGCGCGTCGTCACGTCATTTGTCGTCGTTTGTGTCGATTGCTTGGTCGGCTGAGAATGTGACTACACCTCCCCGTAAGTCAATAACAGCGCCGTATTCCTGCAGGAAGTCAACTCCGAGAATGACGTCGTGGGAGCATTCGCGTAGGACAAGGCAACTCGCCACGAATGTCGATCCTCGAATTCGAACTCTTGTCGTGCAGGATCCCAGTGGAGTAACGACGTGACCGCCAGCCGTACGAATCTGCGAGCCATGCCAAGGGGTAATTACTTTCTTCAGAAACGTCGCCATTTTCCCGCTTAATATAGAATAGTCCGCTCCGGTATGCACTAAAGCGCTAACCGCGTAACCGTCGATCACCACCGGTATGTCGAGCGAAAGCCGGTCATTCTGGTCAGCTGCAGTTGATGTCGGACCGGTACCCTTCTTTACTCGCGTCGTACGGAGGTCTTCAGCGCGTCGACTGTCAGCGGCCTCGCCCCAAAGGTCGCTGTAGTTAGTTTTCCCGGCGGGGACTTGGTGACCGTCCACTCGAATACCGCTGGGGCGATGGTGAAAATCGCCTTGGCGACGGCGAGCGCGACTGCCGCCTGGTAGGCGGTGGCGTGCGTTGCTGAACCAGATGATCCTCAATGTCCCGAGGTCGTTGGCAAAGTCGGGGTGGTGGCGAGTAGGCGGAAAAGCCCCGCAACCCGAGGCGTCGGTATGGGCACTGGCGGTACAAATGATCTGCCTCACCACAGAGGACGGCGATCCGGAGTGTGCCAAACGTCTGTCTTCCGAGGGGACATGCGTCGATTGTCGGCGTAATGTACCAGTTGCTCTTGCGGAAGCACAACCGGAGAAGCAGCACGGGGAAACGGTGTAGGCGTGCGTCGTTCCTCTATGTACGGCACCGGTTGGGCTGGTGGGAGTGCAACCGGATGAGCGGCCTGAAAAAACAGCGGCGGGGACGAAGCAGGCTGTCGCAAGACTACTGCGGAGGTCGCACGGTGGTGTACAGAAGGTGCAGGCGTGGTGTTAGGAAAAGGAACGGTGGACCGGAGCGCTTGGTGCACATCTCTTATAACACTCGCAATGGAGCTGACCGTGGCTTGTGGGGTGCCGTAAACCTTCAGTATCTCTTCGCGCACAACGGTGTGGATGAGGTCTCGAAGGTTGTCATTGTGGCTTCCGATGGCCGTCGACATGTCCGTAGTCGCGTTCACTTGCCGCTCGTAAAAGTTAGAGCGCTGCTGAAGAATCTTCTCCATACTGACAGCCTCGGATAGAAATTCGGCGACAGTCTTCGGAGGATTGCGCATCAGACCAGCGAAGAGCTGCTCCTTCACTCCTCGCATCAGTTGACGCAACTTCTTGTCCTCGGTCATTCCAGGGTGTGCTCGTCTGAAGAGGCGCGTCATATCTTCGACGAACACGGTAATGCTTTCGTTGGGAAGCTGGACGCGGACCGGAACTGCTCGTTCGGCTCGTTCGCGGCGATCAGGACTGGCGTAGGTGTCCAGTAGATGACGGCGGAATTCGTGCCACGACGTCAGTTGCTCCTCACGGTTTTGAAACCGTATACGCGCGCCGTCCTCTAAGGAAAAGTAGACATTCCTACGTTTAGTCGCGTCGTCCCATTCATTGTATTCGGCGATGCACTCGAAGTCGGTCATCCAGTCTTCGACGTCTTCGAAGACGTCGCCATGGAACGACTTCGGCACCAGTGGATTCTGAAGCGTATACCGATTTGTCATTGCACGTTCCATACCGGTTGGGGTAGTCTGAAGCGCTGCGGTGTTTGCAGGAGGCAGTCGCGGATCCTGCGGCTGGTGCGATGGACGGGAGTATGGACTAACACAGGGCTGGTGCTTCTGCTCCGAGGAGGAGTCTGCGGCATGAGTAAGAAGTACCCAGCACCTCCACCACTTTGCCAGGCGTCTTCAAAAGGGGGCTGATGATTTTTATTGAGAGCAGCTGGGCTCTGGAGAAAACGGTGGCGAGAGTGAACTATCGAGCGGGGCGGATAGCACGCGCACTTCTTTCTTCTTGCGCCTCTGCGCTTGCCCTATTCCCACTACTACAGGTGACAATATGCTAGTGAAACTTTGGTTATTTCTTGTAACGTATACATATATTCTTGTCGTAAGCTGAGAGTACGGCAGCAGCGTGCACGATGCTCTTTCACCCTTTGTTTTTTTCGAAAGAAATGGTACTGAGCACGGCGCTGGGAGGCGCTAAAACCTACCAAGACGTGATCACGTGTCGGGTCAACTTTTTTTAGCTACAACTTTACCACGCAACGCTGCCTCTTAGTTTTCTTTCCTTTCTACACGTTTGTTTGCTTAAAGGCAATAATCACGTGTAAAGTGCGTGCATCTTGACGTGTTTGCGCATATGGTGAATTCTCTTCTCTATCTTTTTTTTTACCTATGGCCAACAGGAAATAACTCGCTAGTCGAACAGCTTCCCGGTTAAAGCAGGTCTTGCACCAAAATATATCAATGCTGTTCGTTTAAAAATCGATGTGGTAAACATCCGCGAACTTTGAACGTTCCCTTACGGCAGGTGATAGGCTGGACAGATACGCTAGAGATGTTAGCTCACGCTTCGGCAATTGCCCTCGTTCACGGGTGTTCGCCCGCTGCGATATGATTGCTTCTGTATAGTGTTTACCGTAACATAGACGCATCCTTTGTGCGACGTGGGCGTCGTTGCGGAAGCTTCGTTGATTCGTTCGGAGCTTGGAGCATTTACGTAGCCCGGATGCGGAAAGCCGACGCATTCCTGCCCGAGCCGCATGATTATCGATCGCAGTAGATGAGTGGCACTTGGCACTGCTGAATACAGCATGTTGTTGAAGGCGATTGCTTGGGGTATTTGCCCCAGTGTTAGCGTCGTCAAACTGCCACAGCCTTGTTCGCGTAGCCGTGTGTAGCATTCGTGGCATCCTGTCTATTCCCCGTGGCCTAACTAATTCGGCTAGGTACACAACTACAACACGAACCACCGCGTTCACTCAACTGTCTCGAATGGCGTGCTCAAAATTCTGCGGGGTGACAACGCCAGGTTCTGCCAGGTCTATTTGACAGGATTTCTTGGTGCAGATTGTGCAAGGCAACACGGACAAACCTGCGCGCTCGTCTGAGTGTGCGTCACCTTTTCTATGCTGCGCATAGATCCAGGTTTGAGCAGATCCGACGCCTGAGCTCCACCACTGCAGTCGGCGATAAGTCACTTGCATACAGATGCGAGCAGCGGACGCGACACTCCTGGCCTTGCAAACCTTCATCGAATGTAATAGATTTGAAATACGACCAGCGCAATAGGCTGTTCTGCGCGAGTTTTGTACCCTCAATTACCACGTCGCAGAAGAATTACACTTGAGAGTCCGCCTTCAAGTATTCAAGACTGTGCTTTGGACACAAGTGATATATGAGACCTTGCCCGAGCTCTCATGTTGCTAAATTAAGTTGCACAACCGCTCGTAGCCATGCCAGTTCGGTGCACACAGAGAAACATGGTGTAATTGTTCAGGTAGAATAATAGCGTAATTGTTCAGGTAGAAGAGAAGCAGATGGTAGGAAGTAGGCCAGCGTAAAAGGTCAGCTGGGCTCAACTACGCACCTTCGAAGCAACGCTGCTTATAAAGGTCATCTTGGCTGCATGTTGTTTATCTTCATAGTGTGTTCTTATAGTTCTGTATGATATAAATGAGATAGTCCGATGATTTCTTTCCCTTGGGCTGTCACTGGAGATGTTGCCAAAAAGACAAAAGCTCTACGGTCTCGTGGAGCAATATCAGGGGCAGCTTAGCAGCCGGCATTGCACACGTGATCACTCTACTTCTTGTGTGCTGTATCGGTATATAATGTTAGGCAACTGAACTCTACCTTACACATATGTTCGTCTGGTTATGCTAGTGTCAGGTGATTGGTCTAGTCTCCTATTTCTTTGTGTGACGCAAATCAGAAAAAAGAAATGAATGAGAAAACTTGATTGCCTCTTGTATATGCAGACAGTTGAAGTTTCTCTATAGAAAAGTCAAGGTCAAAGTTTCTCTATAGTCACTTTTCAGAAGTGACTCGCCGCCAAGAACACCAACACCACGTGTGCGAAGACATTGCTTGTAGATCGAAGCAGTGTGCTTAGGAGACTCGAACACTTGGCGTGCTCCTTACTGGATGACTTAATCAGCGGAGTTATCGCTTGAGGGCAGATATACAAAAGTGCTTCCTCTGCAAAACGCAAACTTTCTAGAAATCGTCTAAATTCAGTGAGCCAGACAATCTTGTTGCTCTCTTACTGACTCCGGTGCTCTGCTAATATGGAACTTTACGTATATCGCTCCACTCGACCACCATTATCTTTACTGTCCGTTTTTTTTTCATTTCCCTCCCTCCCAAAGCCACAACAAAGCTATCAAGTGAAGACCTCAGCAACCCTGCTGCAATACCTCCAACCTCGGTGACTAACTCCCGTCGAGAGATAGCACATAGCTAAGAAACATCAGCGCGGCCATAAAAGCAAATTTGGCTACCGTGAAGAGCGCAGGTGATAGTAAGAGTATAATAACTTGATTATTAGGTAAAGTCAAATGAAAACGAAAGAAAAATGGTCTCCAATCCAAGCTGTGAAGGTAGTTGGACAGCGAAGCTGTAAGCGACAGCTAGAATGACTACCCATTGCGACGTAGCTTGAAACTATTCACATGGTGACATTCACATGCACTTTACTTAATTATTAGCCTAAGACGTTTCGACGGCCTGCGCAGCGATTTCGTGCACCTACATAGAGTGGACCAGAGTGAAGAGAAATGCGCTTAAACACTTTCGCCGCACCTCGTACGTACGCTCTTCTAAGGAATCCTCACTATACGTGGCGTTCCCTTAGCACTGCCTCAACACAAATCAGTTGCTATAGGCGGCTTCTTCTTTTATACATGAAAGTGTAGTTACGTTACTCCCTGATTCGTATGCTACAGTTGCCGCTTTCCGGCAACAGCAGTTTATGCAACCGTAATCTTTACCGGGAAACGCTTGCGGCGAGCACTATGCGCCAGGAAGGCTTTCTGGCTCTTTTCTTTCTTTCCCCCGCACGGCCGATGCCGCGGATACGCGGAAGCAAGCGTCATCTAGTGGTGCTGCAAGGAACCCAGAAGCGCACGCGGCGCGCGTCTCGCGCTGATTGGTTGATTTTTTGCCCACGCACACGACAGACCCATTTGGAGGTAGACCTATACAGCTTCGCTGTAAAAATAAAGCTGTGCGGTTGGCAGTGAGGAAACAAGTTAAAACCATTGAAGCCTGCGGTCGAAGGCTTTCAGAGGTCATACGCCGCCAGTCCGCAAGCACTGACGCGCCGTTGTCATCCCACCGAAATCCCTTGGTACGAGTGCCTAAGATCATTCTTCAGAAAGTGGACAGATGTCCTGCCCGCAATGAAGAACAGACAAGATTTGTCCTGTATCTGTCTTCTGCCCTCTACGGCATCATACTGAGAGAATGGCATAGAAGTCATTATCGATGACATGGTCTGTTGCTGCTACCTCCAGTGTGCTGGGCGGTACCGCTCTCCCTTCCACCCCTGTCAACTACACCAATCTTGTTTCTCGTTGACGCCGTGTGACTCTAGGACTGCTTATATCTTCATTTGTTGCTGGCGGCCGCTGGAAGCCGTGATGCGTCATCGACATCAATCACTGCGTTGTCAGAAGACAACGTGTATCACCGGAGGCTATACTGTTCCCAAACAGTGTTTGCTGTAATGATGTCTTCACGAGAAAAGACATCGATCACCGCGTTGCGCGCATACGCCGCAGTGTCGCGACCAACAGCAGCTCCCGCATCTTTTGCCGAGTGACGTGAAACTAGCAGTTATGCGTCAGCGCTTGTCTCGCGCTAAGCGCTCGGCTGATATCACCACCGTAAGACTCGTGCCTTAATTGACTAACTCTGGCTCCCACGCGTTCATCGCAGCTTGACGGATAGATAATTATCTAGCTAATCGTCTTGCGTCATGCGTGTACGGCTTCGAAAGAAGTCATCGATCACTGCGAAGGATCGCACTGTGATAGTCGCACGCCAGTGTTCAGTTCCTGTTTACGGAAGGAGGGTGCTCCTGTGTACGGGAGGCTTCCTGTGTCATTTTGGGCGTGCAGCCTACTTGTACTGAACGGTACGTCGGCTTATTGTTTTCCCAGTGGATCGACACAAATCATCTCCGAAGAAAGTGAAATGGAAAAGTTATTGGATGCTGACAACTTGGTGGTGTCACAAGGAAGAGAAAGAGACGGTGAACATATCCAAAGAGAACCCCATGCATTACGGTTTTCCTCGTAGCTCGCATCTAACTTATATGTGTTATAACCGATCGCTCATTTTATTTCCTTAAGGAAGCCCCATTGCGATAATTTAGAAAGACAAAAAGTTTAACGGCGACGACTAAGATATCAGAGCAGCAACAGACTAAGCGCAAGCGCGTTGCGACGGGCATTTTAAAGGTACTAGTTTACTAGAAGCATACAAGGTCAATGATTTCCGCATCAGTACAGCGGAAGCGTGCATTTTTGAGAAGGCAGCTTCATGCATTATTTAACGCAACTGTAATGATAGCAATGCTGCAGTTTAGGAAGCCACCAGCAAGTTGGTATGGCCACCTGGTGAATGTTGGAAAATATCACGACTTAAGCGTGAGCTTCACCGCCACGGTCCATCATGGAAACGTAATGGGTGGTGGTTGGTCTATTCTCAAGTGAAACAAATCGCTGCTGCTCCCACTAATTTTAAGTACCGAAAAAAGGAGAACGCATGATTTCACAGGAAGATTGAGGCTCGAAGTGGTGAAATGTGATCGAACAGGGATTGTGAATTGCGCCAAAGTGTTTAGAAGATGAAGCTTTTCAGTTGCGTTTTTTTATGTACACGTAGCTCAGTCTCCCCCACCCGCAATTAGAAGGATGAAGACGTGGCTATTGGAACAGGGATGACCTCCAATGAGCGGCGCTATCACGTAGGCCTATGAACTGTCGGGATAATGCCGTGGGATAGTCGTTGCAGGGTGCAGTAAACAACCATGAGTAAAAAATATCGAGGTTGGCGTTTAGGAGCGCACTAACTGTTCTGCGAAGGCACGCGCTTCACGACATCGCATAGTGGAGATGTTCATGCTACTTCCCTTTTGAAAAAAAAAAAAAGGGGGGGGGGGGGGACTTCAGCTGCGCCAGTCAGGCTTCGTCATTAAGAAACGCCTGGTACGAATGAACTTCGCCGAAGGCTCACTTAGCGCGCGCCGTGACTCCGCGAAGTGTATACGAATTGGGCTTGTCAAAACGGTCACGACCGCGAGGCCTTTTTGACTCTGTTCTCGCCTAGGCGTGATACTAAGGCTTTTGTACCTTTGAGTTATCGTTTGTATTTTGCCGCTTCAACGATATAGTGGCGCTCGACTGCGGAGTCACGTGCCTTTCGAGGCGTAGCTAATTAAGTGACGCTACACCCCTGTGCAGAGGTAAAAAGAAGAAAGAAAAGAAAAGCAATCGCTGCGCTTTTTAATTCTGTTTACTCGTTACCCAATGCTGCACCGTCTTCTTTTGTGTGAATAGTGTGAACCTCTTACTTTACCGTCACATGCAAACAAGAAAAACTGTGCTAATTTTGTTTCTGATGCACAGAGGCTACCGCTGACGCGTCGTTTTATGCCGTAACCGCGGCGGTAGTCCAGTGGCTATGGCGTTTCGGTGCTCTGCTTGAGGTCGCGGGTCAGAATCCGGCCGCGATGACCGCATTTCGGTGGGGGTGACATGCAAAAAACGCTCGTGTGCCTAGTTTTAGGGGCCTCTTACAGAACCCCAGGTGGCCAATATTAATCCGGAGTCCCCCCACTATGTTGTGCCTCATAATCAGATCGTGGGTTTTGGCTCGGAAAAGCCCGAGAATAATTTTTTTTGTTAAATTTTATGGCGTCTGGATGTGAGTTGATGGACGTCCTTGTAAACGAAACGGCGAATCAAGTCTAATCATACTGTGAATGCATCACAAATTTGCAGTTCATTGGCACAAAGTAGCAGCGCCGGCAAGCGCGAAACGGTTCTAAAATGCAAAGAAGGCCGGGCAGCTTGGTGTATATGACACAGAAGAGCATAGAATTTGAAGCTGCATATGAGGCGCGCCACGAAGAGTATGTACGAGATGAAATTTGTTGGTTGGGTTCAATTTATCGAGACAACTTGTGGTTCCTTGAAGGGACACTAAAGGTAAGTGTTAAATTGAGCTAGATCGACAGAGTATTCGTATAGAAATCTATCATCGTTTTCTGTAAGCCAATATATCAATTTCTGCCTAGCAAATTGCCGTCAAATGTCCTGCTTCTGCTTCTCAATTTGAACCGCCCGCCCCAAAGCGGAGGACTGGATGTCATGTCCATGTGACCCCCCTCTATGCCGTTGTTATGTCTTTTGTAGACTCTTTATTTAATTCTATGTACAAAGCGTACTGCTTATAGCGAGTGTCGATGTTCAGCTTGCCTGAGTCACTCTGTGGCTCTGCTTGGGTTCCGGTTACCAGTTCCGGTCACTTGAGCATCCGCTGCCGGAGCCGGCAGGGTGGCCAATCGCCACACGTTGCTGCCTCGGACGTTGTAAACAGACAAAAGCGATGCCGCTCGCAATGGCGGGTCGCGGCCGCTCTCTATGAATCAGAGGTGCTCACGCCACACATGAGAGGCACAATAGACGACAACAGATGGCGCCACTTCAATTTTCTATTTACGTCATTTTCTCGCTTACAAAAGCTCTGTTTTCGCTACGAATGAAGAATTCGTTATTACAGAAGCCTAATCATTCAATCTAGCTCGACTTAATATTTGCGTTTAGTGTCCATTTAAAGAGGGCCTGCAATGCATTTTTTTTAACTGAGAGCACACTGGAGCGATTGCTATGTCTACCAATGAATCTATTCCCCGTAGAAATTTTCTAAGACCTAATAATAGCTGATATATAAAGTGCGCAGTGTTTTCTTTCACCCATTAGGTAATGCTGAACGCAACATAACCCCCAGCTGAAGCGGCACCGAGAGCAATGCCCTTGCTGCAGGAGAACATGTTGTTTGGCTAGTTCGTTCTTACATAATGACATAATGTAGCGCAAGGGCGCAACCACAAAGAAAGAACCAGCAACATTAACACAATGGCAAGAAATATGCTAATAAATGCTGTTGCTGTAACTCCTCCTTTTTTCCGCAGTGCAATTAATGTAACCCTTCAAAGTTGGCGTTTTACGAAGCTGCCGGAGAACGGCCAAACAAAAAAGAAAAAAAGATAGAGAAAGAAAGAGCGATAATAGGGCAGGCGGTGACGCATTCATGCCTGCCGAATCCCCGTTTGCTAGATCTCGGATCTGCCTTCGCCATCAAGTTACTCATGATCATGAACAATCGCCCAATGGCTGGGTTTTATGAGGTGTCGCGCGGGTCTATGACATCATGGGCGGGGCACAATACAGGGCGTATCGAAAGCCGCAGGAGAGAGAGAGAGATAGTGATCTATTATGGGAGATTGATGGCTGCCTGCAGTGGAATAATATTTGAATCGCATCCATGCTCTCACGGCAGCATTGTGTGCGCATCGCGAAGCTCTTTCTTGTTTTCAACCGCGATCTAAAAGTGTATCAGTGCCCCCTTAACGTGCAGCAAAGGTTTGGTTCATTAGTGTTCTTGCATTGTGTGCCGGAGTCGAGAGTCGAACCCTCAACCTCGCGCTTAGAAGCAGGAGGAGGAGGAGGAGGAGGAAAACATTTATTCGGAAAAAAAAAAGAACAAGCAGGTGTCTTCCTGCTTGTGCTGGGAGGTGCCCTCAGTCCAGGGCTCCTGCGGCTCTTGCGGTCTCCCGAGCCCACCGCACCAGTTGTTGCTGGTCACGAGGGTCTTCCCTTGCGTCACCATGGCAGGCATTAGACAGGTGAATTGTCAAAACGGGTAGCCAGTTTTGCACGTTTGTGCCTGGCACTGGCTCATTGCCTGACCTTTAAATTGCTTAGCTCCTCATGTTCATCTTACCATGTCATATTCGTAACAGTGACGGCGCTTTCGTCGTGGTTCTTCTGAGGGACTTAAGTAGCCCACAACGCGAGGTCGCATAGCTTTTCTGCGTTGCAATGTATAAGATGTGAGCTGTTGTAACGCTATTATAGGGCCAACCTTGCAGTTTTCACGTACCACATAATGAAAGAACGAGCGCAACAATAGTCACTGCTTATACTTTCAGTGGTCCAAGATTGATTGTGTTGAGGACGACAACCATATCATGTGATTGCACCGGTGAGCTGTTGTGGCAGTTATGGACATCAGCAGCAACAGTGAAAGCTTGGCTTTATATCTTAGGACACGTGTTTATGCGCCGTCAATGTAATATGCAGTTTTTTTTTTGTTACCGTTAGAGGTGCCACTTTCACGGACTGGAATTGCTAACGAGCGTGACGAACCCGAGGAGTGAAGCAAGGCATAATGAATGTCCCCGGCCGCACGGTATATGAAACGGTTGACGCAGATGGTAAACTAGATGCCTCTTGTTACGGCGCCTCCCAGCGAAACGCGGGTTTAGGTTGAAGTTGACGAAGTGTCCTCGAGGATGCAAAAAGTGTTCGATAACAGTAGACGAATACAGCTCAAGGTATGGTGGCTGCGGTCAGTCAGTTCTTTACTGGAGGGGGGAGTAGGGTGTATTCTCGTTCTCCCTTGAGGTTTTGTGTCTAAACGTTACGGCCGTATCCTACATGATAGAATGTTGCTGTATTGTCTATGCACACTGCGCGTTCTTTCCCTCTCGGACAGTCGTGCGACTACTATATACGCGTATGTTCTTAGCGTCAGGCTGCTCTTTTCTCACATGTCTTTGTAATGTTAGCTTTGAAGTGTATTTCCCGGCTTTGCTCTCGTGTACGGCGTACCTGTTTGCCTTCGCTCGCTTATCTTCTTGTTCAGGAGCGTCTCCACGCCTTTCGATTTGAGACGAGAGTGGTCATTTTAGAGGTGTCGCTGGGCTCTTGTGCATTTAACGTCACTTGCATGTCGCTCTTGCTTATTTATACTGCAGGTTCATGTCTGGCCTGCGGACGCATTGCTCGTAATTCCGGTGCTTTCGTGCTTGGAAGCGAGCAGCTAGGTCAAATATAGCTCGTTATTTTGTCAGGCAGTTTTGGAATAGCGCCTCCGACACATGCGTAACTGCGCGCACAGCGGCTGTGACGCGCTACCACGCTTATGTGGGCCGAGATACGTTTAGAAGGCAGGGCTTCGTCCCACTTATGTCAGCTATTGCGTCACGCCATCTGGAAAGAAGAATGTAAGCATTCACATACCGACGCTGGCGTCGTTGTTCTAACCAATGGTGCGCAGAAAATAAAAAGCATTATCTGAAGAAAATGACGAAGACTGATGGGTAAGCGAGTTGGTCTGAATTCAGGTTAGAAAAGCAGCGCAAAATTTAGGACACGGATACGAGAAGACACCGAAGGACACAAGCGCTTGTGTCCTTCGGTGTCTTCTTGTTTCTATGTCTAAATCTTTGCGCTGTTTTTCCAGAATGAAGAAAATGACCAAATAATTGTCATTAATACCAACTAACTTTTTTGTTCTGGATGTGCGATCAGACCGAGTGAAAGGCGATTTTGCCAGTTCATTTTTGAGAATGTAGTAAACATAGCAGATAAGCCAAGCTGTTCATGTGGCTTCGTGCACGTGCAATTCTGTCCCACTTTTACCCTGCGTACGCAATATCTTTCATGCTACATAGTAAACATCAGTCACTGACGAAACTTAAATGGCGAAGCGTCAGTTGGAGTCGAAGCGGCGTTGCTTGCCAGCGGAAGAATAATTGTTTTGAAAGTCAGGAGCTCAATTAATAAAGATTTTCGTTCGTAACTTGCTGTTTGCCACTGGCATGCCGTCTTCGTTAATAATATGTAAAACATCATATTTGGCTGGTATTTGCTCCTGCCAACAGTTTTATAGCGTAGAAAGAGAGAGATGCCAGATACGCGTAGATGCGTGATGTCACGCTTAGGTACCACGTGTCACCGCGTCATCGGGTTCCTGAAACGCGGGCCAGTGTGGACTTCTCACGACACCCAACCGTTGCAACTTTATCCACAGTAGCCTGCACAAAATCAAGCTGTGGGCGTGCCACAACGCATATCGTTAGAGTGGGAGCTCATGACTATCGTTTATGTATCACGTATCATGGACTGTATATGTATTTCGGAGGTCACATCATTCAAAACTGTTGCATAACGGGCGGAGTTGTTGGCATCACAAGGAGGTTCTCGTGGAGATGGCGAGGTTCACTGTGAGACACTGCTTCTGAGCCAGTAAATCAGCTCATAGGCGTGGCGAACTTGCTGAAGTATTATAGCTTTTCATGATAAAACTAACTTCATGGACCTTGCCGATTTTCTTAGTCACTCGTTCACTCAGCCGCTGGTTCACTTGATGGATCCTCATCATCTCTATTTCTCGAAGATATCCGCTCACTCATTCAGGTCACCTCTATTACATTCCTTTCTAATCTACTGATCTCGTTTCTTCTCTCTTTCACTCACGTGCTGGTTCGTGCGTTATTATAGCCCTCACAGCTTTCCTTTATTCAACTTCGCCATCTTCTGCTGTTCCGCGCACCGCTGAACCTTGCTGCGTTTCGCACCTGCCAATCTTACGCTCTTCCGGATCGCCACTATATGCGTCGCGTATAGCGCCTTATGCTTTCCTGTGCTGTCCTCCGTTCTGCTCTACTTTACGTGATTATATTGATTTTATAGCATTTAGTTTCTTTATTATTCTCCTCTGCCCTTTGGACTTCACGTTCTCTAAACGCGCTGCATGCAAACATATTGATTCGTTTGATTCACCCGATATCTCTATCTATCTACTTATCTATCTATCTGAATGTTATTTTATTTATTGATGTTACAACACGTTCCAAGAGATGTTACAAGAGATTGATGTTACAAGAGGCAGTGAGAAAAGGCAGTGAGTGCTTGACAGTGCTGTCTGTCTGTCTTGACTGTGCTGTCTGTCCCTCTGTCACTCAATAATTTGCTGATCACTTCTTCTTTGTTAGCCCAGCCTGCACCGACCATCCTTCGATATTTCCAAAGCTCACTCGTACTGGATTGTCAGTTTTGGCAATCAATCCTCGAGGCATTGCCGACGCGAGTCCCAGCCTATCTCCCGCCGGTCAGCGGCCGGCGACCATGCTTGCATAGCTTGCCCACGTACTTCCTCACCGTGGGATGGCGGCGACAGCAGTAGCAGCTGCTCTAACAGAGCCGTGGAACGCGACCGGGGACAGTATAATAATGGATCGCCAAGGCGCGTGGCACTCTCACGCGTTGCTTTTGATGGCCTTACTCCACTTTTGAATATTTTTTTCTGAAGCCTTCCGGTACCTACCGGTTCTCGATCGTTACCAAGTTCAGCTGCAGGTGTGTGCCGCCGCGTGGTAGCAAATAACTTCATTTTTCTTTTATTTTATTTATCGATTCCTCGTACAATAGAAAGCAGACGAGGACTACAGATGTCTGAAAAAGGTCCCCGCCCCCTATTATACAGTTCGACGTTGGTAACACAAGCATGTTTTCTTCACGTGGATACCTCTCCTTTACTCGCATTACGAAGTCCCTGCGCCTAGGGCATACGCCTTGACTGTGGAAAGGTAGCTATCGTTTCGGCGCGAATTCGCAAGGTGAGGAGAGGCAGAGAAAAGCCAACCTATCGGAGCGGAAGGTCTCAGCGATATTGAATCAGCGCCCACGGCTCTCGCGCGGAATGCGATCAACGTATGAAGGACAACGCCGCACCGCGAACGGTTCGTGTTATACGACGTCGCCCGCCTCCGCGATACGCCAGCGGGCACGGCCCGGTCCCAATTTCGACTCTCATGGCAGATTTGATTCCGTATTTTTTACGCCTCCTAAAGGTAACGCAGCCTTTGACTGAACGTAAAACAGCGAGTCTGGATAATGCTGACATACTTGCGTATTTAATGCTTTTATCGCATATGAATGACATGCATTTGAGACACCAGAAGCACGTCTCAGATGACGAAGGATCAGAAGATAAATCATAGAAAGAAATGAATATAAAGCATAAAAGCGTATAAAAAACAGGAATCGTGGTTTTACATATTGCCGTTTGTCAGGGAGCTGAAAGAATCGTAGAAAGAAATGTAAGGTAAGCAGGTAATGGAGTACCTCTGTAAGGTAAGGAGGTAACGGAGTACTTCGAAAGAACTTTCTAACCCCGTTTGCTTGCTAAGCGTTCACCTAAGTCTATACTGGTATGCACTATCGTGATATTTTTGAGCGTGAACACGGGACCGCGTGGCTTTCAGTACTACGAGTGCACTTTATAGCGGCACCGCAGGATCGTTATGCGCATGTGTGACGCGCATTACGTCATCGGAGCACACGCATGTCGTCTTCTAGGCGCTTCTCTTCAGTGCGGGTCGCAGCCAACTCGTTAGCCACACTAGGCAGCTGCAAGATCAAACTGTAGTTTCCTCACCCTGGTTATCAGAGCTAAATACCATGGAGATATTACTTCGCTGTCATTTTGGCCCGCAAGACTATTCGTACGCAAATTTTATTAAGCGAGAGGAACAGCGTGCCCGAAATAAGCTACAGACCATTTCCTCCATTTAGTTCGTGTTTCTAAATAGTTTAGGCACAATTACAGACTTAATAGTTGCTGGCTGGGATTAACCACTGCTTGCATCGGGATACTTGGTGAAATATTCTTCGGCCGGAAACATTTCTACGATTCTACACGGGAGTAAAGTGCACACATAAACGAAGTTTCGGTCTGCTCTCAGAAGCTAATCCTCCACACAAGGGGATTACCTTACCTGTTTTTCAGTCCAGATGTGACGCCCTGCGACCTTTTTTCTTTGCCTCAGGGTAATATTGCCATCGCTTTGACATGAAACAAGCTATAGTTAACACATTGAAGGTTATATTTACGTAGGTTTGGGAAGATGGCTTGAGTCACGTTATCCGTATATATAGGCGTGGTAGAAACGGTGATGGTGGTGGTGGTGAAACTTTATTTCCAAAAAGGGTCCTGAAGGACACCAGACTGTTTGTCAAGGTGTAGAGGGCACCTCCCACGTCGGGATGGGGAGCCCTAGGCTGTCCGCCGCTTCGCGGGCCTTCTGGACAGCCCAGAGTTGGTCTTGGAGCTCGCTGCTCCTAAAAGCGCCGCCCTACTTGTTCTTGTCCTCCAGATAGGAGGCCTGCGTCGCGCATCCCCACTTGTGTCCAAAGTTGACATGTCCACCACACTGTGCAAAATTGAAAGTTCCATCGTATCGATTCGCCTCATACGCCACGGATTGGGGTACGAGTTCGTCTGTAGCAAGCGGAGAGTCACTGACTACGCCATGTTAAGTTACTTGTTTGGAAGGGAGAATTCTCTACGTCCTAAATAAAGGTGCTCGATGAGCTCATTATATCTCTGAAGTTGGTCCTTAAAGGGCTTAGGAGGAGACAAGGGGGTCTGCAGGGGAGCGCGGCTGGCAAGTCCTCGCGCGGCCCTATGAGCGGATTCGTTAAGGTTCCGCTGTCCTCCCACGAAATCGCCCATATGGGCTGGGAACCAGACTATAGAGTGGATAATAATGCATCTACCTTCCAGTAACTTAGAAACCTTCGCATCCACTACTCCCCTAGCAAAGGCGCGAGTAGCCGCCCTAGAATCGCTATAGATTACTGCGTGCTCTGGATATAGCAGAGCGAGTGCAATGAACATTTGTTCGGCCACCTCCGGATTCTTGGTGTGCGTTGAACAGAGAGTGCGTCGAAGACTCTTTCGTGGGCGTCTATTACGGCTACCAAAAAAGCTTCGTGACTGGCCACCTGGGCGGCCTCTACGAAGGCAGCTTCTGTGGAATCCGTAGCAGCCTCGGCAAGAAGAGCCTTCGCGCGGGCGAGCCTTCTCCCTTGGTAAAGACGGGGTGGACGTTCCTGGGAAAAGGTCGAACCACAATTGCGTCCCTGAGTTCTTTGCTAAGATGTCTGACGTTATCATTTTCACGTTCAGTAAACATGCCCATAGTGACCAGGATGTCCCTGCCAGCTCTGGTGCCTGACAACCAGACAACCGGAGCTGTGCGATGAGCCTCAGCGATTTCAGCTAGAGTATTCTGAACTCCTAGTTTCGAAAAAAGCTAGGTGGATGCGTTAAATGGTAGCCCCAGGGCTACCTTGAAGACTCTGTGGATTGTGGTATCGAGTCGTTTCTTTACTGTTTTTATTTCAATCGCGCGTAGCCGCAACATAAGTAATATGACATAGGACGAAAGCGTGTATGAACCTAATGGCACATTCGTCGCTCATACCTTTGTTTCTATTGACAATGTGTCGAAAGATTCGTAGAGCATTCTCCACTTTGCCAGTTATCATTTCTATCATCAATCCATTGTATCCGTTAACCTCAATAGTCAGTCCTAGGACTCTGATCGACCCTACTTCAGGCATGCGGTTACCATTCATGTCAAAGAGCACGATATGACGTTGACTATCTTGCTCCCAGCCCTTGTGTTTTCGTCCTGGCTTGGAAGGACGGTAAAAGAGCAATTCCGATTTCCTCGACGAGCATTTGAGGCCCGCTGGAGAGAGGCAGAGTTCCGTGGTCCTAATAGCCTCCTGCATTCGAGCCTCCAACTCTCCGTCGCTGCCTCCAGCGCTCCATAGAGTAACATCATCGGCATAAATGGTGTGTTCAACCCCTTCAATGTCCAGAGAGAGTGAAAAAGAAGAGACTTTATTTGCACCCGTCAAATAGATGACGGGGTAGAGGCTTCAGCCTAAACCCACACTCATCCTCCCTAACCGTCGACCGGGATCCCTTGGAACGCGGCGGCGGTCAAGGCGAGACCGACGACTTGCCGTTGAGCATTTTCTTCTTCCTTGAGTAGCAAGGACTCCCAGGATTCTCTGCATCTATCTGGCTCATCAAAGTTAGGACAGGTCCAAACCATGTGGACTAAGTCCGCTATACCATTACAATGCCTACACCGAGGGCTATACACCGAGGGATGCCATTTGCTCAACAGTTGTGGGTTCGGAAATACCCCTGTTTGCAGTTTCCTCCACATAACTTCCTCGCTTTTGGTAAGGTTCTTATCCGCTTCCGGGTAAGTCTTACGCCCCAGCTTATAATGGTTAAAAATTTCTTGAAAGGTGTTCAGATCGCAAGCGGTCTGTAGGGGTTCCTTGCTTGGGGGTGTTGTCGAGACAGCGCTGGAATCCCGGAAAGTGAGACCTCGGGCCAGCGCGTGCGCCTTCTCGTTCCCTCGCAAACCCTGATGAGCCGGTGTCCAGATTAGCGAAACCTGCTCCGCCGGGGGCTGTCCGACGGCTAATGTGTACAGCTGCGGCGGAGATCCTGCCCGCATCAAAATTTCTGATTGCAGATTTTGAATCACTAACAATAACTCTCACACTCTTTTGAGTCAAAGCCAGCGCAATGGCGACTTCTTCCGCCTCCGTTGCTCCTGAATGTCTGACGCTGCAGCACGAGACAGGGCCTCCGTTTACGCGCGTAATTACGGCTGCGTATACGTTGCCTTGCTTGTATTCGGCCGCGTCCGTGTATATCACATCCTGCCTGCCTTCCAGCCTTTTCTGCAGCGCCTCGGATCTGTCCCTTCGCCTGCCCTCGTGATGCACCGGGTGCATATTCTTGGGCAACGGGAGTATTCTGAGCTTGTCCCTGACTCGCGGTGGGACTTTGCCTGTCTGCTTGGAACATGCCTGGGGCTCGAACCCCAGCCGCTCCAGGATCCTTCTACCAGTCTGAGTGCGCAGCAGTCTCTGATATTGCGATACTGTCGCCGCTTCAATGAGCTCGTCTAAGGTGTTGGACACCCCTAAACTTAAGATTTTGTTCGTTGATGTGTTCGGGGGAAGACCGAGAGCCGTCTTGATCCCCTTCCTAATAATGATCTCGACCTTGTCTATCTCTGCTTTGGTGAATTTCAGGTAGGGGGCTACGTATACGACCCTGATAATTACGAAAGATTGCACTAACCTTAGGAGGTTCGCTTCCTTCAATGTCCAACAATGTTTTGGCCAGCTTGGCCATCACCAGGTTGAACAGGAAGGGAGACAATAACGAGCCCTGTGGAGTGCCCCTGTCACCCAGCTCATAAAGTTCTGATTCTAAGTCGCCAATGTGCAAGGAAGTGGTTCTGCCGCTCAGAAAAGATTGAATATAGCGGAAAAAAACGTTGACCAAGATTAAGATCCGAAATGGCCCGGAGAATTGCCGTGTGGCGTACAGTGTCGAAAGCCTTCTCTACATCAAGACCGAGTAGGACTCTTGTATCGCGAGTGACCCTTTCTATGAGCCTCTCATTAATTCTAAGCATGGCATCCTGGGTCGAAAGTCCTGGCCTGAATCCGATCATGGTGTACGGAAAAAGTTCGTTCTCTTCCGCATGGTTCGAGAGCCGGTTGAGCACGACATGGTAGAAATGGTGGGACGCGTGAATTTCACATACTGGGGAGCGTACACAAAGGGATAAGTGTGCCGATGAATAATTTTGAGAAATATATATTCTGTATTGGAACAACCCACTACTTGAGAAGGTCTGTACCACTCTAAACTTTAGAAGCAAGAGAAACTGCCTACTTTCGAAAAAAAAGAACATTCTAGTCAGTGAAGCACGCAGGCATAATAACGCTAGTTCCCGGATCCGCCAAAGCTCTTGCGCGGTATTCTCGAGCAATTACTTTGAGGGATATACGATCGCTTGCGTCAGATTTCGCCTGACCCGGCTTCGAAAACGTTGGCGTGTGTTTACGGCCAGCAGTACTCCTGGCACTGTCCAGACCACTGTCTCGGCACAGCGCCATGAATGCTATCACTCGCAGACGCCCACGTGTCCGGAGCCGAATCTCGTGAAATCTCGCGAAAGTGATCGTATATTCCCCAGGAGGAGGAGGAAGAAAGAAAGAGAAAGGGAAGGCAGGCATGTATATTCCCGAGAGAGATCGCTACAGAATATACCGCCCACGCTTCGAGTTCCCAGGCTTGCGATCAGCGGGCGCCAGTCAAGATTTCGGGAGCATCTGCTTTAATACCGGAGCGGTCGCACCCCGGAGAGCCGAATTTGCAGCAGTCTTTCGCAGTCGCGCGAACAGGAAACAGCAGTCAAGCCAGTTTCCTCACTTAGCGGTAAACAAGCCAGAGACCGAGCGCGCGAATCTTCGCAACGGACCCCCGCGGTCTGGCCACTGCTGCCGCCGCCGCTAACGCTGCTGCTGCCAGGCTTGGACGAAGACGAAAGGAGGCGACCGCCGCGTGAAATTCGTTTCCAGCGCGAGCAGCTGGCGCTGCTCGCGCGCTCTTTTTCGGCGTTCGCGCCCGCTTTCGCGACGCCGCTTTGAGCTCGACGCGCGCCTGCTGTGACGCGTTGCACCGGCACCGAGCCGACTGGTTCAAAAAAAAAAAAAAAAAAACAGCGAAAGAAAGAAAGGGAGGCTCGCGACTCTCTCTTGTGTTCGGGCCCGCGACCATGTTTCCGCTCGTTTTTGTGCCGCCTCGCCTCGGCCGTTTGTTGGCTACTTCTGAGTTGTGTGCTCATTTGCATAATACTCGCGCCGCCGTCCCGTCGCTCGCACACGCTGAACGCGAGGGAGTGCGACTGACTTGGCCGCCGCGTGTGGCCCCGGTTCTTCGTCGTCTTTTGGAGGCCCCGTGATGGGCTCTTCAGTTGACGATTGGCTCTGCTTACTTGTTTCCGTGCAGCCGGAGCCAATTAAAGCCACTGACCTGAACGACAAAGGTAAGCGTTGAAAATTTTTACGACTGCGAGCGAACCGTTTTCGATTGCGTCTGTTTTTGCGAATGTCCTGACGACTGTGAGACAGTGCCCCGTGAAACTTCCGGTCACGTGGTGTATCAACCTACTACGAGGAAGAAAGAAGAAAGCAAGAAAGAAAGCAAGAAAGAAAGCAAGAAAGAAAGCAAGAAAGAAAGCAAGCAAGAAAGCAAGAAAGAAAGCAAGAAAGAAAGCAAGAAAGAAAGCAAGAAAGAAAGCAAGAAAGAAAGCAAGAAAGAAAGCAAGAAAGAAAGCAAGAAAGAAAGCAAGAAAGAAAGCAAGAAAGAAGCAAGAAAGCAAGAAAGCAAGAAAGCAAGAAAGCAAGAAAGAAAGAAAGCAAGAAAACGGGTCTTGGGTTCGTTCAACGTACTGACATCTCTTTTTTAAGTTTTCTAATGAAAGAAATGTACCGCATGCTTCAACTGCAAATATGTACAATTTTTTCCGTAACTTTCTAAGACATTGATTTGTAAAGTTGTGATTAGCTCCGCAGGAAATGTGTTGAAGATATCGTATCTTCTGTCTAGAGCAGCTTTTATGCAATCATAATCACAAGCTTTCGAGTGTTTCTGTTTGTGCGCAGCAGAATGTTCGATATGTAAGCAGAGAAAAAAAAACACACCAAGGAACTCCATCGGACAACAACAACTTGTTGTCGCGCTGATTTCCTCGCGTCGTTTGGGACGTGTCGCCGGATAGACATGCACCTCAATACCTCCACAGGGTCGACACAATTGGACATCGATACAGCCCTAATTGCGGCGCCTTCAACGCACCTGAAACAATACACCGCACCTTGTGCGTGCGCCGTGTCAGTATACGTGACTTCGAAGGGAACCCGCTGCAGTGAATTGTTGTTGCCCTTGACGTCGAGCACGCTTTTCACGCAGCGAAGGCATTCCTGACATTTTTTGACGACGCTGGTATGTACGCGCGCCTTACAGAAACTAGCGCGAAACCATACATTTTGTTCGTGCTTTCGCTTTTTTGCGTGCTTCGGGGATTGTGTTCCCAAGTTTGTGTATTCGGTATTTCTAGCTATGAGGATGGCTCGTGTGTTTTGCTTCGCGGTCGTGTTATTTCATCAATCTGAAATTTGAGGGAGGCCATAACGTTTGTCCTTTGGGTCTCTGAGGTGGCTCGTGCAGTATGTCGGCCACCTCCTGACTTGTTCGTTATTTTGTAACAATAATACTGTTGCTTAAACGTTCTTGTGCCTTGCTGACAAACGTGTTCCGGAAAACTACCGAGAAATCGACTGTCGATAGTGTTGATATTGTGATTGTTGATACTCACTCACACACTCACGTGATTTACGTCGCGTGATTTTACGTTGTCGGTAATTTGATAACGACTAAACTATCCATTGCATTGAGAGTACTACATATAGTTTTGCACTGGTGTAGTTCTGGTACCCAGGATGCTTGGTTGAAACGTGATATGTAATTACGAAAACGAAGAAACTATTATGGGCAGCATTATCGCCGGCTATCGATTTTGCGAAAGCTTCGATGGGCGAACTAGAGCACTTTGTATTTTTAATCGCCATGAATAGATAGCATTCGCGACCATACACTTCTTTGTCATACTTTCCTGAGATGGAGTTTGTTGAGCGGGAAGTACAAAGACGAAGCGCCACAAATTAAAGTTACTCAGCCATCAGGTTCGCTATTTGTGCTCCAACTTCGTTTTACACAGAAATACAAGGCCTGGTCTGCAGAGGGCTGGAGAGCCTCACTTATTTTAAGCTGCAGCATTCTTGGCCTCTTCTCCTGGTTTCTTTCTTTCTTTTTTTTTTTTTTGGTGCTTCGGTCCGAGCAGAATTGAGCGTGCCCCGCATTCGCCCAATGAAACAATAAAACGCGGCACGATTCTTGCATATTTAATGCCTCATAGGTACCTCTAAAGCGCATGGAACGGGAAAAAAGTTTAACGCAACATATTCGACGGCTTCATAGATTTTCGCGTATTTGGGATACCCCCTTCTTGTGCCAATTCTTGGGAAATGCTCCCGGATGAATATGTATCATTGTTACGCGTGGGTTACAATTCCTTTAAAGGGACACTAAAAGGAAAAATTATTTCTTGCGTATCAGTAGATTACCCTTCCACAATACCGAAAACACCACTCTTACTGCGAGAAGCCGCTTGGTAAGCCAGAACGAAACGAAAAACACAGAGGCGAGTGGCGACGCCATATTGAAGTTCCCGCACTAGCTCACCGTGACGTCATGGATTTTGACAGTGTCTTCTAGGTCCCAGTTACTTTTTTAGCGGTAAAGATTAACAACATTGTGTTCTAAAGGAGCCCAAGACTGAATATGGCAAGTTTCGCGAACTTTTACTGAGCCAATGTGGCCCAGATACGAAAAACTACTTTAGGAGTCGTGACGTCACACTGAAGTGCTGACGTCGAGGTTACCGCGCGAAATTCAAAACTGTTAACTTTGAGCTTCATTTTCTCTTTAAATAATTGATCCTATTTCAGTGTAATTAACGGCAGCAGAGTTTTCGAAGAATACTTTATCAGTCTAAGTTGATATATTGTTTTGCTTTAGTGTCCCTTTAAATGTATTTACATAGCTGTCGTGCATCTCTGCGCGTACTACCCGTCTTCACCATTCTTCACTCAACAATCATCGTACGTCGGCTTTGTCCACGTGACATTCTGCGACGACGTCTCGGACTGCGTATCGGCAGTGTGGACGATGCAGTGTGAACGGCACAGTGCATAAACGTAAACATTACGTGAGAGTTCGCGTTGCATATAAGGTAAAAATAAACACAACCTTTCGCATCGCATTTAATTGCATAGCATTGGTTTAACAATTTCGCTTCACATCGATGAACATGCCCAGTTTTTGTCGTCATACTGCTTTCGGCGTTCCATCGACCACGTTTCTTCTTCGCTGTTCCATCGTCGCCGTAAAGTCCTTTAACCCTTTCGTCTAGGATTAATTCTAGGCGTTACTTTTATGAGTGGCGTGTGTACGTACGGGCTCGTTAGCGGCACTGTTAAGCCTTGGGCGGCTGAAACGAGCCTAACTCTGCTATAACCGGTGGAGCAGCATATACAGCAGAAAAAAAAAGTAATTTATGGCACCTGCGTCACCCTCTTTACTGCCTCAACAGAGCGAGCCCACGCAAAATTCGCCGCGTGACACATATAGCTGCAAGCTCCGTTGCGTCATTTTTTTTTCTTTCTCGCTCGCGCGGGTAATTCGTGCTGGTAAACAACGTGTTAGTCGTTTATATTCTGGTGTCACAGCATAGTTGCATGTGTTCCTCGCGTCAGAGTAAGCCAGTGTCTCGTATTTCTATCATATATGGAGGAAGTTTCTTGCCCGAACAAAGCTTTTTACGCAATTATTCCCAACCGACGATGCCAAATTTAGGGGTCGAGTGTGGTTAAGTCATATATAGAGAAACTAACAATGGAGCATGCGCTGTACCAAGTTTCTTCGAAATTACAGCCTCCATGTGTGGCAGGCATTTATTCATTGATTGCTTGCTTGATTGATTACTTGCTTTATTGATTGATTGATTAATTCACTGGTTGATTGATTGATTGGACGCTAAGCAACACACAGACCGTAATATAAGACGCCGTTGTTTACAACACCAGATTATTTCCATGTAAGTGGGCATCTTTAAAACAACGTTAAGGAGGGAATATGAGGTCGGAATGTGTAATATATTGCTTTCATGGGATGCCGAAAAGCTCGAGGGCAACTTCATAAATGGCTTCGTAATCCAGAAAATGTGCGAAAACGAGGCAGGGGGCGAAGACCCTTTGAAGTTGCTCTATACCAGCTTCTTGTGACGTCGTACATTTTGGCAGCGTCTTATCTGGTTTGGGTAAGTTCATGGTTATCCATACACCGCCGATCTTGCGTTGCAAACGAAGCGAAGACTCTGCTTGCAGCTACCGTGAATTTCAGCCCATGTACAAGAAAATATCTTCAAATCCTTCACGTCGCACTCACCGGTGCAAAGTTGAGGAAACTGAAATCTGGCCTGGACCTTGTCCGCACGGTGATGAACAATTTTGCCCTGAAAGAATATAACATTTACTTTTTAAACAATACTTCACCACTCTGAACCGACCATGTGTTTTTCCTGTGCGGTACCCCTTCAATGTACACGTGAAACTCGGTACACGAGTGTTGTTCCGTCCCATCTTGTTACAATGAATTTGCAGCCGTCCGCCCCTGGGAATTGAACCCGCAACCACAATGCCGAAAGGTTGAACGCAATAACTACCGAGCCACCGCTGCAGCTATACAATGCCGGTTTTTTTTTTTTTTTTTACGCTGGCAATTTAACTGTGGCTAAGCTAACTAGAGTTCGTAGCTTTCTTTGCTTTTTTTTAAGAGGATGTCGGCGAAAACTCCGCTAACGCACAGACAGGGCACACACAACACGGCGCTAACAGCTGGCATCTGCTCACTGAAGCGAAGCAATAAACTGTGCACAACATAGATGTTAGTGCAGGTTGCGTACACCTTTTGTTGCTTTGTCGCAATAAAAACTTCACTCGGATGACTGTTTGTTAAAATTAAGGCGGGGAGGATATGACGGAGGAAAAAAGTGAAACGGCTAATGCCAACAACAGAATAAAATAGTGAAAAAAGGTGTATCAGGAGAGCCTCTTTTATGGGCACATTTAACTTTTCTGCAGCCAGCTTCGGTTTAGTTTCTCAGGAGGTTACTGTGTCGTGACGTCGTGGGGCATAAATTGGTCACGTGGGACATCGCAACGTTTGTGACACTCGCCTCGGCTCGCTCGGTCGCCTCCTACATGCTGCTACTCATTGTGAGGGCCGGTGTGGCAGCATGGCAGACCATCGAGCGAGCCGACGCGGGGGTCAAAACCTTGCAATGTCCCACGTGACCAATTTCTGCCCCATGACGTCACGTCACAGCAGAAACAAAGCCAAAACTGGTTGTTGGAAATCTATTATTAGGGCGCTCTGGGGCCAGCGAGTATTTTTTCTGGGCTTTAGAGTTCCCAGACCTTCATCTAACGCAAAAAATGAGCAGGCGGAAAATATCGTGTCAGTATTTCATTAAGACGGCGCGTATTGATTCAGCGAAGTGTGTGTGTGCGTGGGGGGGGGGGGGGGGGGGGGGGGCACTGCGCGCTACTAGACAGGAGACATCGAACACTTGCTGTGGCTGTGCCCAAAGTACCGAGAAATGAATGGCACGCTCTTCTCCAGAACATACGAAACAAGAACTCTCCCCATGCGTGCCTGCAACATCTCGTGTTTCCAGAAGGGTCAGTTATAACCGGCAAGGAAGCTTCATGTCTTATTCTTGTATTCCTCAGAGAGAGTGGTTTGATGGACATGTGATAACGCGCCGCTTTGATAAGAGACGCTCATGCAGGCGGAGCAATTGTCGGCCTGGATCGCCCGACTGGTGGTGGTTCGTTGTAGCAATAGGTAGTGTTTCACCTATTGCTACAACGAACCACCACCACCATAGTTGTTACACACGACACGCTATACACCGCCTTCCCCGTCACCATACTTTGAAAGAACCAGTACGTTCGTTAAATATTCCTTTCTTCGAAGAACTATAACAGACCGAAACGGCTTTCAGAAATGTAACGAAATTGTCACATCTGTAGCGAAGCGTTGGAATTCTGAAGTGGGTCGTCCGCTCCAGCGCTTTCTAGTGGGTCGTTTTCTTCGGCTCTCGAGCGCGGCTAGTGCTGAGAGTTCGTGCTGCACTTTTTGGACTGTCGCCCTTGCGCTGCTTTAAGTGCCGTCCAATAAACACCCTTATACATCCTGTAAGTTTACTTCAATATTGCCTGTTTTCTTTCTTTGTCGACAGCCTTGGAACCCGTCTAAGGCCCGCAGTATGTAATGAATGAATGAATGAATGAATGAATGAATGAATGAATGAATGAATGAATGAATGAATGAATGAATGAATGAATGAATGAATGAAAGCGACGATTCACAACTGCAGCATATTCGAATAAGTGAGCCAAGGTGGAAACGTCATCGCCTAGAGGAAGGCACAAGCCAGCCGTTTCGGATAAACAGCGGACACTTAAATGATAGCTTGGATGTCCGCTTCAACTCGTTCGAGAGAAATACACTTGTGCATGCATACGGAATGCCACACATGCATGCGTAGCGCGCAACGTCTATGAGTGAAGAAAACGAGTAACAGCGCTGAAAAATGGCACGTGACTGAGACAGACGAAGCGCGGACGAAGCGCAGACAGACAGCGCTTCGTTTGTCTCAGTCACGTGCCGTTGTTCAGCGCTGTTACTCGTTTTCTTCAGATATGTACCAAGCGGTGAAAATAGTGCTTGCGAGTCCAGCAGGACGTTATAATAAACGGTAAGTATTTTTGGCCGAGACGGAAAGAAAGCACTGCAAACAGTACATCGAATTAGTTTATGGAAATATTGTTAGAACCGGAAAACATCAGGGCCTGTATTTAAACGAAAAACCTCTCTCGCTATACCATCGTTCGCAAAATCTAAAGCCAGCCAATCCTGATGCTGGAGATAATAGTGATGGTGGCTGGCCAATGGAAAAAAAAAAAAACATCTTACCAACGAGACGCTTGGCGACTTCCGAAGCAGAACTCCCAACAGAATTTGGCACAGCCACGGGTAATTTGCGAGAAATCTGTAAAGTTTGTATTAAACATAGAAACTATGGAATTGGAGCTGAATCGACAGTCATTTAGGCATGTAACGCATAAGAACTGCGCCTGTGCTCATTTACCTGTATCAATTGGCTGCGATTGAAATAAAAAAAAAATAGGACCGTTTTAAAAGACGGTAGTCTTTCTGGGGCTACCTAAACGCGAAAAACTTTGTCCTGCTGTCTGTCACTCCATTCCACCGCCCAGCCAAAACCGATTCAACCACCCGGCCAAAACCAACCAAGGTACTAGCACTGGTGGCACGGGGTAATACACATACACGTGAACATTGTACAGCGCAAAGGCAACCGCAGTGCTATTTGAGGGAAAATATGTGTACGTAACCGTGCTCCGCAGCGTTCATTTAATTATGAATACACACTGGACTGGTATTTACGTTAGTAAATGAAAAATCAACGCGTTGAAATGGCGTAGAAGAGACGCTACGCGTTAAAATCAAGCCGACTGAAGCCGCGGCTCTGTAGCCGGCTTTAAGCCAACAGTAATAAATGGTCCCAACAGATGACGCAAGAGCAGGGCGAACGCGGGGAATTTGAATTGAATTCAGCAAAACCTCCATTGTATCCATCGTGAGGGGGGAGGGGAAGAGCGTGAGGGGTGGGAGGTGGGAGAAGAGAGGGTGTTACGTATCAGGGGTGGTATAAGACTATCGTCTTTCGACGTCATTTGCAGCGAAGCAAGCAGATATGCGGCCAATTTTTTTTAATTTTTATTTCTGTTTTCTTGTATGGCTAAGTGAGGCACGAAAAAATATCCAGGTAATTTTTTTCACTATAGCTATTTCCTCACTTCTTGGTAACACTGTCGCGGCATACTAATTATTAAAATTGCACTAATTCATTTGAAGAATTCACGTTGCATTTGTTGGTCTGGCAACTTTATTGCATAGTCACCAGTACGTATACAACGGTTGGGTAGAGGCTGCACGACTGCATGACCTCAAACCGAAAGAGATCGGTACATCATCACGTAAAAAAAAATAGTAATGAGAAACAACTGTCTAGCCTTCACTCTAATAACAGAAACACCAGCAATGGCTCGTGTTCAGGGAGCATTCCCTTTGTGTTACGGGTGACTTTTTGCACAGTGCTAAACGTTGACGGAGCCTTGGAGTTGAGCGGATATGGATAACGCGCTCTCTTTAACCTTTCCAGTGGTGCATAATGGTGCCTGTATTGATATCAGCGTATATCCACAGAGAGAGAGAAAGAAAGGGAAAGAAAGGCAAGGAGGTTAGCCAGTGTAAATACCGGCTTGCTACCCTGTTCTGGGGAAAGGGGTAAAGGGAATAAAAGGTGATAGAAGAAACAAATAAAAAAAATTGAAGTAAGAAAATTCGCGCAATAACGCGACCCTGCGCGCTACAACGTTCTACAATTCACAAGCCCTTAAGAACTTCAGCAGAGCCCTTAAGGCCTTGAGGGCCGAAGCCCGTCTAGACCAGTGTCCTAAAACTTTTTCCTGTGGGAGGGGGCGATTGTGCAGTTTTTCAAGCGCAGTCGCGAGCACTTTTCTTACCACATTGTAGCGGGGACAGTCACAGAGGAGGTGCTTGATTGTCTCCTCGCAGCCACAGTTGTCGCAAGCAGGGCTGTCAGCCATTCCAATGCGGAAGGAATAGGCGTTCGTGAATGCCACGCCGAGCCACAGGCGGCAGAGAAGTGTTGCTTCCGCTCGTGGTAACCCTGGTGGAAAACGGAGTTGCAGACGTGGATCCAATTTGTGGAGGCGTGCGTTGCTGAAATCACTGGTGTTCTACAGAGTCTGCGTAAGCTCGCGTGCGAGGGAACGAAGTTTTGTGGCTGCGTCTGTTCTCGACAGTGGGTATCGATACAATAGGGGCACCATCGTGGGCCGATCAGGCAGCGTCATCCGCACTGTGATTTCCCGAAACTCTGCAGTGACCCGGTATCCACTGGTAGATGATGTTGTGCCCCTTGTCGGATGCGTGATGGGGAAGTAGTCGGATGTCTGCGACTAATTGTGCGTTAGGTCCGTGGTTGAAAGGGGACAGCAGGAACTGCAGAGCTGTCTTCGAGTCACAAAAGATGGACCATGACTGTGATGATTTGGGACCAATAAATTCCAGAGCAGCACGGACAGCTGCGAGTTCTGCAGCCGTCGATGATGTAATGTGAGACGTCTTGAATTGGATGGTGACAGATTTCACGGGAATTACCACCGCTCCAGCTGAACTTTTGGAGGAGACAGAACCGTCCGTTTAAACGTGGGTGCGTGTAAACGTGGGTATATGCGTATAGCGTATACCCAGCGAAGTCGCTGAACTATCTGAGAGCGGTTGCCTTGCAATATATACACACACACGTACGCGCACACGCATGCACACGCGCACACAGAGATAGAGAGAGATAGACGATCTATAATTTCTTAACCCATCCAGCCGTCAGATTGGGAGGGATAGGGCTGTTCCACCTTTTAAATATACACGCTGGAATGTGTCCGACGTCCATGGTACATTTGATGACTAAGTTTACCTTTTACGACACTCTTCTGAAATTTGCTGTTACCTGTAGGCCGGAACTCTGTCAAGCACGTTCAATCGGAACCTCGTTGAACGTTTGCTTTTGTTAACCTTTTGCTCTTCTGCCAGGCCACAGTATGCAAGC
Source organism: Dermacentor silvarum (assembly GCF_013339745.2). NCBI lineage: Eukaryota > Metazoa > Arthropoda > Arachnida > Ixodida > Ixodidae > Dermacentor > Dermacentor silvarum. The sequence goes on from NC_051157.2 coordinate 145,574,181, forward strand.
GATACATGTTATGCAACATCCTCCAGTTGGTTGGATTGCTCTTTTGCTTCGTAAAACGCAGTGGAAGCCTATACTGTGCTTCGGTTTGCGCTTGATGAGCTGAGCTGAGTTAAATTCTCGTCTCTACAACCACATTTTTTTAGTCCACCAATTAAATCCGTCGAGCCCAGCCGAGCTCATGCGTCAGCCGAGCCCAGCAGCGATGGCGTTCTCTCAGATTGCCGCGTGATTCGGCCTGCCTAATCTCGCACGATGACGGGCAGCCAGCCGTGAGTATTTTAACCAGTGCAACACTACGGGTAACTTACCTGACCCTTGCATAAATCATCGCTTACAAGCTGCATTCTTATTGTAGCTACAAAGTATTACGCGATCCAAAAGTAACAAAAAAGTGAGCAATTCTAAACTGGACAAATCTAGATAGAATAGCATGATGAAGTTTTCACATAAGAGCACAGAAACACACGGATTTATTTAAGAATAGAAATTACTTTCTCGTAATATCTATTCGTCATCGGCAGGTGGAATTTTAGCGTCGCTGTACATCGATAACTGGTCAGCGGGCGAGATACGTAAGATATGTTTAGAGTGTTGCCAGAAAAAAAAAAAGCAGGAGAGTGAGAAGGGAAGAACGTGGTAGAGACAACGTAGGCGACATTGTAACATAAAGTAGAGATATGCTTAATGCAGGATTACGATAGATACAGTAGAGCTTGATTCGCTCATGCAGGCTATTCTTCAATATTTGTCGCCACCTCGTTTCAAAGCGGATGCCATTAGAAATTATCATAATCATCGAAAGCTACTCGCTTAAATACAGAGCGCCGCATTTCGGTGACAAATGTACTTTTCTGAGAAATTTTATTCTGATGTTTTCTCGTACATTTAATTGAGAACAAGAGCATCATCTATGCTTTTTGTAATTTTTGAATAATTCACCTTCGCTGTAACTCTTCCGTCACTTGGTAAATATGTCGTACCTCGATTACGGAAGAGCTGAAGGCTCCTTGGAGGTAAATGTCCGCGAATGTTGCCTTGTAGAGTTTTATGAGAAAGAAGTACTGTGCAGGCTTGCCCTCTATACAAATGTAGCGGGAGTCAGTTACGCGCTGTCGAAGTTATGAGCATGGAAACTCGTCGGCCATATCCTTTTACGATGACCTCTCTGGATAGCGGACAAATTGTTCCTCTAACAAGAACGCACCTGCCCGTAGTACATAAATAAGGCTAGAAAAACATGCAAATCTCGTACACAAGGATAGGCTAAGCGTTTACAGGCCGTCTGACAACATTCCCGAGTAGCAACTTGTACTGGTCGTGAGAGGTCGCACTACTGGCTCACTAGCTGATTTATTCCCTCCTGAAATTCTTCCCCAGCAGCGAAAAAAAAAAAAAAAAAAGCGCGAGGAGACGCTCGGTGGCCTCTCGGATACGTTCCCCTCTCCGAGACGCGCAATGTGCGCCAGCTTGCTGACGCCTATGCTATCTGACTGTTGAACAGCGTGCGATTTCGTTCTGTTTACTTACGCAGACTCGATAGAAACACAGTTGCCTCTTTATTGGAGCGTAAATGTGCGTTCGAAAAGTATATAATCAATACCACAAATAATGTATTAAACTTTCCTTCTTATCGATCGCAATGTCTACTCCTTCTTGCTAACTTGGTTTTGGCGCTATTCTTATTGCTTCGCTGAATTCTTGCGTAAAGAGTCTACCTTGAACTCATTAACACCTTAACGGCCATGACAAACTTAAAACAATGGATGAGAAATGCGGACTTTTTTTTAGAAACCTGCATTTATGTGGCCTTTTATTTTGCCTAGAAGATATGATACCAGGAATGCCTATAGCGGCTTTACTGCTATTGTTGAAAAAAAGTACATGTATTTTTTATGTTTCAATATTACAAGGTATTGCAACCTTTCTCACCACGACTTAACTCGTCGTGGGCAGTTAAGGGCTCAAACATATGTCGTCATTAACCATATTACATTGAACTACGTTAAAGTGACCTAGTTGGTACCCATTGTTTACTTAACGCAGATCGAACAAACAATGGCACACAGAAAATACGCGAGAAGCGACAATACGAACACTGACTAGGAAGTGATTATTTATTCAGGTAAATACATTTCATTTAAACGCATCATCTTCGTGCACTCGTGTGCTGGTATAAAAGAGCACATGACATGACTAATGACAGACATGACAAATGACTAAACTCAAACGGAGTCGCATCCCTCTACTAATGAGCGTTGAATTTGTGTCATTCGTAAACTGCTGCCCGCAGCAGCGCAAGCATGGACTTGTGCCGCCTGCCGGCATCTGCAGAAAGCAGCCGTTCAGAGAGGCTGGGCCACCTGCTCAAGAGGAGCGGGCAACACGTGGGAACCCTCTCTGAACTTTCGGCCACTGCCGGCAGGCGGCGACACAAGTTTAAGATTGCGCCGTTGAAGCAGGAGTTAACTGCAGCAGAAATGATAGTTGGGCGAGTTGGTACGAATTCAAAGTGAAATCTTTTTGCGCGCACAATCGACAGGGACACAGTGAAGGGGCGACACACGAGCGCTCGTGTGTCCCCCCTTCACTGTGTCCGTGTCGATTGTGCGCGCAAAAAGATTTCACTATGAGCAGGAGTTAACATTCCCATAAACGAAGTGAACGTTGTATGTTTTTCTTAAAGACAACGTAATTAATTCAGCCAAGTGTTACACTGAACGATGTAGGCTCCGAAATGTTACCCTTCCGCGAAATTTCAGCAACAACGGTGCAGCGGTGAGCGCAAAATTCTTTTTTTTTCAGGTATTTTAGGCGAATATGCACGTACCTTTAGTTTGATTATTCCTCACTAACAAGCCTTGCAAACAGTCAGCAGTGCACCTCTCACACACTCACGCACACAGGCATACGCGCACACACGCACACAGGAACATATACACATATACATTTTATTGACAAACACCCCGTTCTTTGCCTCTTATTCGTGCAGCAGCAGCAACAGCAGCACCACCGGTGGCGTGTCGGCGGCGGCGATGAGCTCCCGGTCATGGCGGCAGCTGCCTTGGACCGTGGGCATCAACCTGGTGGCGTTCGGTGCGCATCTGTGCGCCTGCGGATGCTTCGTCTACCTCCCGCCCATGCTGCGAAAGGCCGGGTTCTCGGAAAAGGTGCCATGACCGACGACTTGCTCGCTTCCATCGCGATCATGCACCGCTTACGCACTGGCGCAGGCCAAGGTTTAGCCTTTGAGTAGGAGACAGTACAGGGAATTACTCCATTTCCATGTCCCTTCATGAGCGTTCAGGCTCTTTTTACTCTTCAGCAGTGTTGGTAAGAAAAGTCACAGTTTCGCCCGAAAAGCGAAGCATCAATTGCGATAGCAAATTATTAGAGAGCTATACGGAGTAAGAATAGTAGTTCTATCTGCTTCATAAACTTGGACGCATTCGCTTACTAACTGAATTAAGAAGCATGGTGTTAGTGCGCACAAATAACAAGAATAGATCACACTCGATGGCCGCAGGCAACCACTGTCAAACGCTGGCGTGAGCAAGAGCGGCTGCAGCAGTGAGCGAAAGTTCGTGCGGTGTATCGCTTCAACAGAAACTGAGCGGCGAAAGCACTGCGCATACAAAGGTAGGAGCCGTGTACAGATCGCTTTCAAGATACGGTGCGCGCGACCGCTCGCAGCAGCGCAAAGTACAAGTATGCAGTTGCGGGCAGAATAGAAGCCGCACCCCCTACCTCCCACGTTGCCTTCCCACTTTCCTCCTGTCGCGCGTGAGATTGAATCGCCACATCCCTTTGCGCCGGGGTGGCGAAATGCGCAGTTGGTTCCGCAGCATAACGGTGCCCCCCCCCCCTCCTTCCTCGCTTCCATCCCCCACGGCCTTCGAGACGAGACGTCGGGTTTTCTCTCCGCCGTGCGTTCGCTCTCCGTGAAAGCGCGCGAGGGACGCCCACTTTCACTCGCACATACAGCATACGGCGTGCGGCGACGATTTCATCGCCCTTGGACTTTATACGGAACTTCACGGCGACGACGACGGTGACAGCAGAAATCCGCTTGGAGTGTCCATACAATTTCTATCGCAATAAAAATCGCAGTCTCACCCGAAAGGCGAAGCATCGTTTGCGATAGCAAATTAGCGGCTAAATTAGTTTTATCGGCCGTATAAACTTGTAAACATATATGCATACTAACTAAAATTAACAACCATGGTGTCACGCGCGCACAAGCAAACATGAACACATCTCACTTCATGACCGCGGAAACTCGCTGTCAAAACGCTGGAGTGAGGAAGCGCGCCGGCAACGACCGAATTCACCTTCATGCTGCGTCTCGCATCCACGCGAACTTTGCCTAGAATACACAGTGCACGGTGGACTGCGCCCCCGTCGCCGATGGGTTTCAAGATACAGCGGCCCTGGCGGAGGCGCGCGGCCGGCCGGGCCACCCGGAGTAGAACGCGCCCCACCTGCTTTCCATAGCCTCCCCCCAGAGCCTTGCGACCCGGGCGAGGGCCCGCGGCCTCCCGTGCAGCCCGGAGTAGAATGCGCCCTCCTCTCTGCCCTCCCCCTGAAGCGCTGCGCGCGACCAAAGACGGTGCACTTCCTTCCCTTGCTAGTGCAAGATCGAGCCGCGATCGCCGGCTCACCCTCGCACGTTTTCACTCGCATATATATCATACGGCGCGTGGCGACAGTTTTGTAGCTGTTAGACTTTATACGGAACCTCATTGCGACGACGACGACGAAGGCCCAAATGTGCCTGCAGTCTTCATGTAACTGCTATCGCAATAAAAAAATGTCATAAGCACTAGATGTGTGTTTGACGTTAACCTTAAAATGAAGAGAATGACAAGGACGACGTAAGAGCAGATAGTAATAATACGTACAGTCGTGCTACGTAGATGTGGTTTCTCTATAGCTAACATGTTCTCTTTCTGTATCAAACGGAAACCAAGTTGTTTTTCTAGAGGTTTACCGGAGACTGCCGTTTCACGTAAACTACGTCGTCGCCAGACATGGCTCAATGTACGACAGCACACATATGGAGTCGGTGTATACGTATACCCATCTGTACTACATCTGCACATGTGCGGGTCGTCGGCTATCTTCTCTACAGAACAGTGTTGCCAGATTTTCACGTGTATTTCCCCTATAGCTCGAGGCGATATTATGTTTTTTTCCGCTTTTTGTAGCGAGAGCTAGATTGGCCGTATTCTCGCCGTTTCGCTGTGGCCGGTGGCCGGACCGCGAGGTGCGCCGTTGCCTAGCAACCGCCGAAGCTGGCTGCGCCGCTCTCTGCGCCATCTGGAATGACGTCAGAGGAGGAGCCGGCGTTGCATCGTATATATAGAAGGGGCGGCTTGATGGGATTCATCGGCAGACATGGAAAGTGAGTCGGAGGAATGGAAAGAAGCCAGGGTTCGTCGTCGGAACGAAACCAAGAGGAAGCAGCGAGCCGTGGAGACGGAGGAAGAACGAGCCGCACGCCTCTCGAAGCCTCGTAAGTACGAAGCGGTCAGGCGAGTGGATTCCGATGAGGATAGCACCCGAAACGTGTTCAAGTCACTGGACGACAACACGCCTCAACACGCGAGGCGTGTTGAGGCAACACCATGTGCTTCGCCTGCGCCACATAGTACGCAGTAGAATGTAGTTCCGTGCATTGGCGTCCGTTATATTACAGATACATAGGTATAGTATTTTCAAGAGCTACATAAACGTTGCAGCCGCTTCCAACGTCCTAAACAACCGCGTGTAATATGAGCCTCTTTTGCATAGAAGTGACAGCGGCGTGCTGCGCTCCATTGATATCACCGCTCACGAAGGCTTGCCGATTGCTGACCACGTCTATAACATTCAACGTGAGATTATTCCACGTGAGGAGAAAATTTATTGACGAAGAATGGTGGTACACCTAATTAATAACTCATGGGTATCCTAAACAAAAAGAATCCAGTTTACGGACTGTTGCTGCGGCGTGGAGTACTGGTTTCGTGCTGCGCTCTAGTTGTCCCGATTGACGGAGTCGCTTTGGCACACCAAGCGTAAAAAAATCACGTCAGAGCTCATCTCGCGCTGACTATCGACGACGAGGGAATCAGCACGAAGGCATCATGGCCAGTGATATGACAACGATTGTATGAATACGACTCAATGACGACGATGGCAAGACAGTGGTAGGAGGACAATGGGATGACGACGAGTGTATAAGACAATGAAGTGATGACGACCGTATCGGGAAGCCTGTATGCAAGCGTTGGCGTGACGACGACGAATTGACCAGAGACGGATGCGAAGGATGGCATGATCACGACTGCATGACGACGGATTCGTGATGGCGACTGTCTCCCGACGATGAAACGACGACGACGACGACATGACCACGGCAGAGTAATCACGAAGGAACGACGACAGCGTAATTACGATAGAATGACGTCAGAGAGATTGCTGTTCGTGGAACGATGAGGACAGAGCGACGATGACGGCATGCTGACAATGGGGTGACGCTACTGAAGGAATGACGATTACAAAACGACAGCGGGAGGAGGGCGAAATGACAGTGGTATGACGACTGCTGTGTGACGATGACTACATGAGGAGAGTCAGCCCATGAGGTCAGAATGACGACGACGGAACGACCAGATTATGACAACGAATGCATGACGACTGCACAATGACGACGATAGCATGACAATGGTATGAGGACAATCGAGGACGACGAATGTATGACGACAATTTCTTAACAACTCAAATCATGAAGTTTGTGTGACGACGATGGCATGACGAGAGGCGATTGACGAAGTTGGAATGTGCTAATGTTTAGTGCTTAGAAATTAAAAAAAAGTAAATAACTTCACGATAGAGATTGAAACCACAAGCAGGAATATTTTGTTTCGTTTTGTTTATTTTCGATACTCTCAAGCCCCATATGACATTATAAGAGACGACTGGGATGACATAACATGGCGGTGGCACGCTTTCTTAAATTTGGTACTGTTGGTGATAACAGCGGCGGAGGCAGGGAGGCGGTTCCGTTCTGTGCTATTGCGCGGGATTAAAGTGTTCAGATAAGGCACACGAAGGCACACGATAGGCAAATTGGCACTACAACCTTGAAGTAATGGTCAACGCGTGACGAAATATAAGACGGGCAAAGTACAAGTTGTTCGTTAAGGGCCGGATTAATGTAATAAATCTTATCAAACGAGATAGACGGAATTGACGAGATTGACTGCTACTATGTCAATGTTTACCGCTGCAATACCGCCCGTGTCGTCGTTTCGTGTTATTTTTTCTCTGTCTTCGTCTTTTATTAGCGGTCAACGTGTTATGCAGTAAACACCAACTAGGCCAAACTCAAGTTCTTCTGATGCAGCGCTAGCAACGCACTTGACTAGCGTGTCAACTTCAGTAGTAGTCCTGCTGCACTGCTCCAGGAACCGCTAAGCTCATACGCTGCTTGTTGTTACGCAAAGCAGGTGTGATGGCTGACAAATACGTTGCAGGTGGTGACGGCTTGATGGTGTAATCTTAGCTGATGAGCGACGACGTCTTCAAAGCCTCTAAGGCGAATAAGACGCGAATGTCAAGAAAGGCAACAGTGAGGAATATCCTGTAAACGAACAAATAATTTGACGGCAAAGGAGGCGACAGGGGCATTCCAGGATTTGCTGCTTCGCTTTACGCAGTTCCTGCGTTTCGCCACAAAGCATGCCGTGAACTTCGGTGCGAAAGGTTGGCTGCAGTAGCACATTCTGTGAGACAAAGTGTGCACAAAAAGTTTGTGACTTATTTCACGAAGTCTCTCATGAATTCACGTTAATAAACGCTTTACTTTGTTGAACATGCTTAGCCTGCGCTAGTGTGAGCGGTAAAGTGTGCGACATTTACAACCAACTGACATGTATAACGATGGATTTTCGTGTCATATATCCAGTGTCAGCCATAGAGCAGCCAGGAAAGCCGATCGCATTGCATCCGTGACGCACCGTGTATGACGAGCCCCTCGTTACGCGCAGTCGGGGGCTCGCGCCGGTGCAGCCAGCACACCGTACAGGAACATGCACCGGATATAGTGAATCATATAGAAGCACTAACATCGGAAATATTCAAGTGGTTGAAAAGACTTAGGCACATTTCGGGCAGTGGCAAACGAGGCTCCTAACACTGCCGAAAAATGTGAGAGCCACTTTATACAGCTTGGCTGGCTTCAATGTACCGCCATGGTTGTTGTGGAATGCGCGTCTCGCACGAGGTGCGCGCTCCAGGCCTGCCGTGTTATAACGTGCTCGGAAAGACACACGCTTTCGAAGGTTTTAAAGCGAAGCTTTCTCTGCCAGCCCTCCGGGGTCTGGTGTGGCTACTGCTGCTGTTAGCTGGCTGTTCTGTGCCGGTCTGTATATCGACGGAAATATTTGTGGATATTTGAACGTAGGTGCTGTCTTGCACATTTGGCCGGTACCGGGCATAGCGCCAACTGGCGCTGGATATAGTACCAACAGAGGCGTCCCGGGATAGCAGTTGATGTGCGTAAGCGCGGACGTGAACTTCATGCAACACGCACACGCTGTGGTCGTTCTTTCATCGCTTTCATTTCGTCGTGATCACTCCTTCGTTTTCCTTCAGTTGCCATCAGGCTGCCGTCGTCAAGCCGTCATCATCACTTCACCACCGTCATTCTATGGCCATCGTGCCGTTGCCATCACACCACAGTAGTCATTCTCTTGTCCCACCATGATCATGCCGCCATCATACGGTCGTCGTCATGCTTTCCAGGTCAGGCATTCACCGTCATACTGTCATGATGCCGGCCTGGTCATTCCATCGTCGTCATTGCAGCTTCGTCATCCCGCTCTCGCCATGCCTTCTAGGTCAAGCCATCCTCGTAGCACAGTCGTAGCCATCCCATTGTCTTCATGCAGTCGTCGTCAAGCCTTCGTTGTCATACCATCGTGTTCATTCCAAACACCCATCGTTCTTTTGTGGTAACGCCATTGTCGTTATCGTTACACCATCGTTACATCAACCTAATTTCTTCTTCGTCATTGCATTGTCGCCATTGTCGTCGCCGAAAACCGCTCCACATATAGCTATAGTAGTACACAACGTAATGAAAAAGAAATGAACTTGTCCCATGGCATAACATCACAGCTGGGAACTCTGTTTCCACCTCCCGCAGTCCCGCGGAGTGATCCTGGGTCTGGGTCCAATCCTATGCATCCTGGGAGTGCCGCTGGTCGGGGCCTGGAGCGACCGGTGTCGCTCGCCGCTCGGACGTCGGCGCCCTTTCCTGCTAGGCCTCGGGGCGCTGCTGGCTCTGGCACTGGCGGCCATCGCGTTCGTCGACCTCATCCCTGCTTCGGCTGCCCATGGGCACGTGCTGGCGGCGGCCACCGTTGTCCTTGACTTCGCCACCCAGGTGAGAATTTGTTCGGATACGAAAAATTCGGAAATAAAAGTGCTTTAAAACTAACAGTATAAACGAAGCTAAGCAGGTAGCGACATCTTAAGTGTCGCGAGGCGGGCAGCCAGACTTTCAAAAAGGGACTAAAAGTCGTTTATTGGGCAAGTTCCGTGATATTTGCTAAAGCCCTCATAGCACAAATAAAAAAATAACGCGAAGAACAGTAGCACCAATGGTGTCCGGTCTTCTGTCTTTTGTGGTTGTTTTATTTGCGCTACAGTGGTTTGACTAAGTTTCACAAAGTGGTTTAGCGTTCCGGCCATTCACGCTAAATGTTCGGTTACTGCAAGTAAGCGTGAAGTTTTCGGCAATTGCAGCTTTACCGGCGGGCAGTCACTGCTGTCAGCCGCTCACGGCCGTCACCCGCTAAACCATTGTTCCCCTGGTAGCCAGGAACAACTCAAGAAAAAATTGTCGTAAGAGACAGATTTCTCTTAATGGATTCAGAGGTCTCAATAAATAATGGAATATTGCTAGGTAAGGGAAAATGTACCGTGGAGCTGCCTGTCTCTAGTGCCTGATTGACGTGTAGCGCCTAGGCAGTGTACACGTACCATTTCTGGAAGCATTCCCGCTGCGCGTGGTCTGACGTACTGGGTCTGACATGTTTGCTCTTATGCAGTGTAACATAATTCATGTTCCCACTTCTATTTCACGCACTAAATAGGAATGCCTTCGTTTCTGGTACGTATTTTCTTACTGCCATTGCACACTTGGTTCCTAGATAAGCCTACCGACTTGCACGTCTGGGTGGTTCCCACCCTCGGTTGAATGTGCTTCACAGACACCGTCCCTGTAGCTCTCGCTCTTCCAGAGTTGTCAAGCTATCGCAGATGTTAGCATTATATTCCGTCATTCGCAGATTGTTGAAATGCTATTTCCAGGCTTAATTAGGCGCGTACAATATCGGCTCGCACACAGTAAGCCTTTGCATGACAAGTGGGCGCTTCTTTATCTGTCGCATTTTCCCTTTGCAATTTTGTTCTATGCATACGCTGTAGGCGCATCGTTCAGGCAAAGCACCGGTACACAATTTTTAGGTAGAGCTTTATAACGTATGCATGGATAGTTAGAATTTCGGACTTGAGTGTACGGACCCATTGTTGTGTTTTATCGTGGGTATGGCAATATGTGACGTGGATTGATTAAATTATTGTTTTATTTCATTAGATGTCACTTTCGCCTAATACGAAGATTGCGAAAGGACTGTGAAGAGAGAAGGCAGGATACGAGGAGCAGGATGGACAGCCGGTGTAAAAGCCCGTATTGCCTGGGAAAAGCCGTAGATGACTCCAAGGATGTGCGACAATCCTCTACGCCGCCCACCGGTCGCATAGACTCGCACCTGTCGCACCGGTCGTAGCTCAGTAAAAACTCTGTTTACACGGAAACAATTTGCACGGTGTATTTACTAGGGTCACAGAATTGACCAATATGCAAAAGAGTTGGAGCGATGCCGTGTTGTTTTTCGTTGTCTTTGGGGAGGTGGTCTTTCTAGTTCGTCTGTATTTCATTATCAAGCTAACTAGTAATCAGTATGAAACTAACAAATAGGCTGATGATGAACCGCCAGTTTGGTGGAATATAAATTTGTAAACAAGACAACCTGGATCTGTTACGCTCCTTAAGCACTTGGGAACATCGCGGGAACAAAAAACGGGACACTGCTCGCGTTGTCTATCTAGCCTTGTCCGGTTTCTTTTCTTCCCGCTCTCTCTCCAAGTATTCACCTAGATTTGTAGCAACAACCTCACTTACAACCCTTCTGTAATATTAGCATTTGCTTTTATATCTGAGGCATGTCTTTTCCACAACTGAACCTTACGCCGTCGGCACCTTTGCAGGCGCTGCTGAACCCGACCCAGTCGCTGCTGTACGACCTAGTGGCGGATGTGGACTACGGATTCTCGGTGTACTCGTTCACGCTATCTCTTGGTGGACTGTTTGGCTACCTGCTGAGCGCGCTTGACTGGACCGGTACGGTTCTGGGGAACGCAGGACAGGTGAGCACCCGACACTGCCTCAAGGGATAGATTTTGCTGCCTGCCACTAAACGGCGCACCCAGGAAGCAACGAAGGCGGCCTGGGAATTTTATTTTTTCTTCACTAGAGCTAACGTGACCTGCATATATATTCCGGTGCTTTCGTCCCGTTCCATTGCGTTTCTCTCATCAGTTGTTCGGTCCTTCAACACACCTTTTACATGACGTTCAGGCGAGATGCGGCTCGGGTTACTGAAGAAGGATGATGAAAGGGGCGTTGGCCCTTTAAGCACGCAGTGGCCGTTTAAGCACGGCGCCGTCTGTGTGTCGTTCAAATAACGCGCCACAGCGTTCCCAGAATACCAGTGCCTGCAATAATTTATTATAGTTTCCGAAATTATTACCGCATTTTGGTGACGAGTTCCATTTACCACAGTGAGCTACGCGCCATTATACATTAACTCGACACGGTTGTGGAAAGAGTTTCTTACGCAAAATGCACTTGAAACTAAGTGTGGGATCTCATATAGACACGTACTATTGACCAGAAAAGTTTACGGACCACGGGATCTCAGAAAACGCCAAATATCCGAGATGCTTTTAAACGTAGCCAGCAAAACCGCACATCACAATGTTGTTCGCACATACCAGTAGAGGCTGGAAATAGGAATACGAGGCTGTGTTTTAAGGCTGCGGACATACTCACCTTTTTTGTCAGATCCCTTGGTCCCTAAACTTTTTTGGTCGATAGCCCGTTGCCTCAGCGTCTGCTGCGCAATAAATAAACTTGCTTATTAATTCTGCTCAACATCAAAATATCACATGCGTCACAGACCCCGTGAACGAGGCGCAGACGCCGGACCAAATTCCAAAGCCGACTATTCGGCTTCCGAAAATAATCCCACGAAAGCAAGAACAATTAAGATTGGGCCCTCTGGTGCGCCAGCGAACGCTGGCTGCTGTCCAAAGACCGAGTCAGAGCCCAGAGTTGTCAAAACACAACAAAATATATTCTTCACACAAGGCAGTTACACACACAACTTGCACACTTAGGCTAGACACAACACAATACAATTCAGGTGGGTATTAACAAACACAAGAAAATAATTCACGACAAGCACTAAGAGTCCAACCCATAAAGTACAAAATAAAAAGGAACACTAAGTGTCCAATCGTATTCACCCGTGCTGGTTGGTCTTGGAGTCAGACGATCTCGGCGTAACTCGGGGCAAATCTCGAAGAAGGAACTTCTTCCGGAAATGCAGACGCTCGATGAACTCGTTGACTAGATTGCCGGGGAATCCCCTTCTTCCGCAGACGCTCGGTCTTCACGTTACATAAATTCACCGGGGCGGACTGAACTCCTGAACTTTCGAATTCCCCCTGACGATTCTCGCACGGCGGTTATATAGTTTCCACAGGCGTTCTCGAACTTTCATATCGGAGTCGTGATCCCGTAGTATGGCCAAAGCTAGGGAATCTTCGAGTCTTTTCTCGCACCTTCGACCGCCGCCGTCGGAGGGTTGTCGAGGGGGGGTGATGACTCATGCTGTTAGCGCGTGCTCACGCTGTAGTTATCTCTCTCGACTCGCCCGGTGAGAAGGTGTCTCGGCGCGCGCGTGTGCTCTCTCGCTCTCTCTCTCCGGTTAACGTCGCTTGTCGAGGCCCTTCTAGACGTCCAGGCGCCGTTGTTCGCGTTGTTGTTTGAGGCGTATGCGCTCTCCCGCTCTGTTGAAGTTGTCGCGGGGCCGGCGTGTTCTTTCGCTGGCTTGCGTGACACGCGCTTGGATTAAGCGCTCTTTTGTGAGAACATGGTACGCTGCAATATATTGTATGCCAGGGGTTCACTTGAGTTGTTCTCACAATGATGATGATGATGATGATTAATGGCATCCCCTTTGAAACGTGGCGGTGACAAATAGTCACTATCCTGCTTGATTTAATCAGGTATACTATACATGTTCTTTATCTAGCATATTTTATACCTCTCATTAATATTTTTCTTTTCTTTTCCAAACTCTACCTTGTACCGCTATCTATGATGAGGTCGTACCAATCTCTTGCCTATTTTTTTTCTACCAGTACTCTAAACGTCTCTTGCTTATCTCTACGGCTGATCTGTTGATGTTTCCTTCCACTTTAAAACCAAGCGCTTCTGGGATTTGCACGTTACCTACGGTTCTCACTGGGTGGATCCCGTCGCATTCCATTAGGATGTGCTGAGTGGTCTCTGGATATTTATTGCAGCATACACATGCCTCATCTAGTTCTGAATATTTTCTCCGGTATGTTTTGGTCCTTAGGCTACCGACTCGAGCCTCAAATAACAAGGCACTGCCCTTTGTGTTATCCTACAGATTTTACCTTCTAATTTCTTTCTTCTCATTTTGCAAATCTCTAAGGTCCTTTTTTTCATTCTTTGCATCCAATTCACTGTCTCTATTTCTCTCACTTTCTTTCTGATGACTCGTGGTTGTCTATTTACAGTTTCAATTATCCTGTACTTGGTTGCCAACTTCCTTGACCTCTTCCTCCATTCTGTGTCCATGCTTTTCATGTAGAGATACTTGTGCACTTTAGCCGCCCATTTGTTTTCATCCATGTTCCTGAGCCTTTCTTCCAAACTAATTTTGCTCTATGCTTCTCTGACTTCAAAAGAGGCCCAACCCAAATCACCCTGCACTGCCTCATTTGTGGTTTTACTGTGGGCTTCCAAAGTCAACCGGCCTACTGGTATTTGGTTAACTTCCATCCCCTACAAGATATCCGATTTTAAGGATAGAATGGCATTTTCGAACGTTAGCGCTGGCACCATTACTCCTTTTCAGATTACACGCACAACCTCATACTTATTGTGGCCCCACAGTGCTTTGTGTTTCATTATTGCTACATTCCGCTTCCCCTTTATTTTCACATTATCTTGGTGGTTGCTTGAGTAATTGTTTTCTTCGTTTATGTGTACGCCGAGGTACTTAAATTGCTTGACTATGGGTATGCCTTGCTGTTGAATTGACACCACGTAATCACTCGTCTCGTCAAAGATCATAATTCCTGATTTCTCTGTGCTAAACTTAAGGCACAGATTTGTTGCTGAGTTGCCACAATTGTTTGCAAGCATCTGTAAATCTTTTCTATTGTCCGCTAGTAGCACAATGTCGTCTGCGTACATCAGTCCACTGACCTTCTGTTGTACCATTTGTCCATTACACATGTAGGATAAATCACTCTAATTCGCTGTTTTCCAGTCGCCTTTCTATACCCTTAACGTAAAGTGTGAAGAACAATGGAGACAGAGGATAGCTTTGCTTCAATCCCTGTGAATTCCCACCATTTCATTACCTTTTCGACCTTTCCATACAACTTGTACTCTGTTGTCTCTATATATCTCCCTCAGCAGGTCCACGAAGTTAGCATTTATGCCTTCGTGCTTAAGAATATCCCATAACAATTCCCTGTCTACGTTGGCATAGGCTCCTTTAACATCTAGAAATGCTATCGATAAAGGTCTGTTCTGAGCTACTCAAATCTCTATGCACTGAGTTAATACAAACATATCCTCTAAATGTCCGCCTGGCCTTAACCCATTCTGTAGTTCCCCCAATACATCGTTTTTCTCCACCTACTTCGACAGTTATAATTTTATGGCTTGCATTGCCATTCTATATATCACCGACGTTACTGTAACTGGCCTGTATGAGTTCGTCTTATCCTTATCTACTTTGCCTTCGTAGATAAGGTTCATCTTGCTTTCGCGCCATTCAACGGGAATTTTCTTTGTTCTAATCACTTGCTCTATGACACTAGCCAGCAGTGCCCTGCACTTTGGACCGAGGTTTTAAATGGGAAGCATTTCATGGCGAACATATCCCATTTTGAAAATATCTCTATCTATCTATCTATCTATCTATCTATCTATCTATCTATCTATCTATCCGCGTTCGTATTTGTGCTCTCATGGTCGTTTCGTTATCTCTCTATGTTCCAAAATTGGCATAGTATGGCAACAGTGTATGACGAACACAAATGATAGGTCATGACATGAATATCAAGACATGTGTGTAATGTAGGTCATGAAACAGCCGCCTGCCTCTTGGTGGTCTCAGGGTCGTTTCGTTAACTTGCTAGGAACCAAAATTGGCATAGTATGACATGAGTGTATAATGAACATAAACGACAGGTGATGACATGCGTGTCATGTAGGTCATCACAATGACCTAGCGAAAATAGATTAACACTCAAAAACCACTGAAACGAGTTCTGACGTGGGTACTAAGGGAAGGAAACACTAAAGGATGGTGGTAGAAGTCATAGTCATGATCATGACTCAGCAAAAATGACTGACTCAGCGAAAAAAAGATTAACAATCAAAAACCAATGGAACGGGTTCGGATGTGGTACCAAGTGAAGGAAAAGGCTATAGGTTAATGGTCGAAGTCATAGTCATGAGCATGACTAAGGCGTTTGCCTTAGGGTCTCTTGGGCGTAGCTAAAGGGACTCCTGAGGACTCATGACAAGAATGTCATGATATGCGTGATATGTGGGCCATGAAAGAGCCGCCTACGTCTGGCTGCTCTCATGGTCGTTTCGTTAACTTGGTAGGCTCCAGGCACACTGCTTCGCATAACATCGATTCCCACAGGGAGTGAGATCTGCCGGCTTTTTTGATTAGCTGTATTGGGATTTCATCGGGTCCTGCTGCCGTGTTATTAGGGATATTTTCTGCTGCCTTTTTCCAATAAAAGCTTTCTATGCTTAATTTTGATCTATCAGGTGTCTTCATTGTTGCTGGATCTGTTGTCTGAACTACGTTTTTACTCGTGTCGAAGTTGTCCATAATAACGTCTGTGATGTAACGCAGCGCATCGTCTCCTTCGTAGATGTCACCGTTTTCATCCCTTATAGCCATTTGCGAGTTTTTAGTTGGAGCTCCCTTTGCTTTTATACGGTTCCAGAATCTTTTTGGGAAGCCTTTGTCACTTTTGTGAATGTTATGCACCCAACGTTCACTTGCGCATTTAATTTTCTCTTGCACGCGAGCTCTCTCACCACCCTTTTCTTTTCTCGGTATATCTGTTCCATCTAAGGAGCACTTCTTCGTGTAATCCCAACTATTTGGCTTCTCCATGAGCCTTAATGCCTCTTTACGCTTTCTTTCCTTCCCTCCTCTCTCTCCCTGTCATCTTTGTGTTCCCTCTTCCCATTCCCCCGGTGTAGGGTAGCCAAGCGGACGTTATCCTGGTTAACCTCCCTGCCTTCTGCCTTTCTCTTATTTCCTCCTCTATAGCTTGCTTTATTTCCTTCTCCAACCACTTACGTGGTTTTGTCTTTCCAATCCAACAATTGTTTTGCCGTTTCTGCCTTATTTCCTGCTGCATAACGTCTACCAGTTCCTGATATTCCCAGATTGCTGTAGGAAAAGCCTAAATTTCGCCCCCTATATTTTTGCTATCACTGTCATTTGCTCTTCATTCATCTTTGAAAATTCTGAGGCTATTGGTTCGTGTTCTGCGTTGGTATCTCTCCCAAACTTTAATGCTAAACGTCTATGATCGCTACCCAGGCTATTTTTTCCCCATTTTCGTCTATTATCATTTGGACTACCTGTTCGTAGACCATTTCTGAGACTAAGGCATAGTCAATACATGACTGCCTGCTTCCGCATTGCCACGTTACCTGTCCATGACACTTATTCTCCTTGTTAACTACTATAAGGTTCTGTTCATCACACAGATCCAGCACTAGAGAGCCATTGTAATCAGTATTTCCGTCTAAATCGTCCATGTGCGCGTTCATATCTCCCACAAATATCACCTGGCCCGATTTACTGAACTCATTAATATCGCTTTTAATGCTATCAACCAATTCTTATTTTTTTTCTCTGCTATCACTACCTGTCCATAGGTAGGCTACTCCTAGCCATGTCTTTTTGCTTTGCCATGTGCCGCTAATCCATAAATGCTCCTTACATATCTCTTTTACCCTTTGCCACTTCAGACCTTGCTTAATTTGTATGCCTACGCCTCCACGTTTCCTTGACCCGGTCAATCTGTTGCACCGTTTCCATACAAGATTGCCAATAACAGGCGGATGCTTCAAATTCCGTAGCCGCGTTAAAGTCAAGGTGTACACGCTAATCGCTTCATCATTCAGCTGCGTTTGAATTTCCAGCCATTTTTCATGCTTGCGACCACCCTGCATGTTAATGTAGCAAATTTTACCTTCTCTATTCTTATCCTTTGTGCGTCTTTTCCTAACTCCTGGTCGTATAATTCTACCCTTTACTGTTGTTTTGCTACGTTCAATACTTAATCCTGCTTCCTGATTGCCTGGGACCCACCTAAAAAAGCTACAGCTCGCGCCGAGCATCCACGTCCAACCGGTGTTGCTGCACTTTCGCTAAAATGTATCGCGTTACGCACAAAAGCGCCTTCGCGGCCGGCTCGGTGCACTTCGCGGTTGGTGTCAATGACCGTAAAATTCATTGCTTTAGCTAGAGTCCAAATTTCCCCATTTACTGAAAGAACCGCCCTTTCAATTTCATAACCCTGCCTTTCAACCTCTGTCACCGTGTACTACGCGGTTTGTACTTCCTTTGAAACATTCCGCAGGTCGGTGACCCCTTTGGCTATTTGGTTTGTGTTCCCTGTCCCTCGTCCGTGCAGTACGTTGATCACTTTGCTCATTATCAGCACTAGGTGTCTCTAAAGCCCCTATATATAAAAAGTAGCGCCATTTTTAGATATTGCCGCCACCGCGCTCACCCCGGCGTTTCCTGCGCTCGCCCATTGGCCAATCCGTGTCACGTGGAAGCACGCGTTGCGTTTTTGTATATTTTTTTTTCTTTCCGGCGCGCTCTGACCGCCATTCTCGGGCCTGTGCGACGAAAGTGCTGTACTCACAAACGGAACAAACGTGTTAGGGACAAGAACTTCGTTGTGATGGCATGCTGCTGCGCCTTCAGCAGCATCGGCTAACCGATCGGCTAACCGATAAGGCGAGGGCAAAAGGCTTTTTTATTTTTTTTGTTAGCATCCGGCCAGCGCAAACGCTTGCTGCACACTTGTTGTTTGCGCCGTCTCGCATCGTCACGTTGCTACTTCCAAAACGGCATCATTATGGCCAGTTACTGACTGACAAAGCAATATCGCGCCTCAAATACTTCTCCGTAGGGCGCGTTCTAAGTTTTCCGCGGATTTCCTCTGGTAGCGCGCTAGCAGTCGTCTGTCACGGCAGGCCCGACGTAGGCGGCGCCACTGTCGAGATCGCGCTTCGATCGCGCTGGCCGCGCCGAGCGCGACAGTGGAACGGAGGAGGAGAGAAGTGGTTGGCGCTACTTTTTATATAGAGAGGTTTTAGGTGTCTCTGGACTCGTTCGCCTGCACGTATACGCTCTCTGTGATCGCCGGTTCTACTTCACGCATGCTGGAATCCCCAACGAAGGCAACTCGACGTTTTTCTTCCCTCTCGCCGCTGAAAGCTGCCCCTGAAGTCACAATCCCCTCCCCTCCTGTCTTATCCTTACCCATTGCTTTGCTGTGTTCTCCCGCAGCTGCGTCAGTGGTAGCCCCTTCGTGACCATCACTGACGGTTCCGCCACTGCTTTCCGGCGTGGCGGGTTTGGATGGCGCTGCACTCGCATTGGAGCTAAAGTCCCTATATAAGAAAAGTACCGCCATCTACTCTTTCCTCCGTCGCCTCCTCTCCTAAAGCGCTTGCTTTTTTCTTTACTTTTTGCTTGCGAAACCCAAGTCGACGGTGGCGCACCTAGAAAGTCCACGTTGAAGCTTTCAGGCCGGGCGCGCGCCGGCGACTGCGGCTGCGCAGAGGACTTTCAACATGGCTCTGAGGCGGAAAAAAAGAAAATAAAAGAAGTGAAAAGCGCGCGGTATCATCGTCCAATCGGAGATACAGGAGAGAGAGATAAGCGGCGTTTATCAATGGATGGCGGTACTTTTCTTATATAGGGACTTTAATCGGAGCCAGCTCTGTTCGCGGTGCTCGCCTCGATGCGTTCCCCATTGCTTTGCGGAATGGTGGCCCTCAGTTGCATTTCTAATGGTATCTTCGACTGCATGGTCGCCTCGGAGCGCTCTAGATCGCTCTCGCGAGCGGCGTTGTCTTCGGCTGGTTGAAAGAGGGTGCGCGCCTTGCGTCCGGCTGGTTCTTTACGATCGCTCTCCTCCCGCGTCGAGCGCTCTGAGGCGCTCCGCGGCCTGTCGTCGGAGCAGTCGTCGAGATGAGAGCGTTTCCAGCAACGTCATCACAGCACAGCGTCGCCGTTCTTGGTGACGGTCTACCGTAGCCTAGGCAACCTAGGCCACAGCATGCTGGCGGCTTAACGAACGGTCGTCCCACCGGCGCATCCGCCGGTTTAGCTTCGGATAGGCGAAACATCGGACGTTAGCAGTAGTCACGGGGTTTCGCATCTGCCATTTCCTCCTCCGAGAGCGAGCCACACGTTCGGCTTGCGCGCTTGTTCTCTACCTCTTAGTTCGGGGAACGCTGGATCTGCACGACTCTGCTTCGGAGGATGGATGCGACCAGTCGAAGATACCATAAGTTAGCCAGCTAGCTTTTTTTTTTTTCTACCTCCTTCCTCTTCTTCTGTTCGCTTTTAAGTTCCTTTTCTAGCTTTCCAACCCGCTTAGCTAGCTTATTCTTCTCCTGCTCTAGACGGTCTAGCCGCGATCCTAGCACACACATCCTACAGATAAAATCTGCAACGTTCGCTTCGCATGCTGACTCAAACCGCGTTTCTTCCATCGCGTAAGAACGCTCGCACTCAGAACAACGCACGCGTGGGTTCCCCCTAGTAGCAACGATCATCTTGCACTAACAAGGCGTAGATGTGACAAAAATACAATTATTCGTTACCTGCTTATATCGAAGCCAAAAGACAAAGAAACTAAAAAGCACGAAAAATAATTTTTAAAGATGGTTCGGCTAACCCAACACTTAAAAAAACACAGAGAGAAATATAAAATAAGAAAACTTATCCCTTTGGCACGCTGCTCCTGCTGCGCTGAGAAGGTTCCTCCACTGGACACGTCTGTTCCCGTCGGCTTCACCCGAGAGAGTCCACGCATTGTAACTGATCGCATCATTGCGGGAGTCTGACGTTTGTATTAAATTTCATGTGGCTGAGCAGCGACTTCTACGATCATCCTGCGCACTATTACTTTTAGTTTAGTGAAACTATGGCCGAATACTTAAAGCTGCAGCATCTTTAAGCAGCCACCGAATTTCCGTACGTTCCCTTTGCACGTTAATGAGTAGCGCAACCTCTCATACCCGAAACCAGACTGAGGCACTAAGCGTCATTTGCGCTGCGTTTCAAAACGGTAGTGACTTGGTGTTCATTATCATTGCCGCAGAAATATTTATTAAAGCTGTAAGACAAAACGTGTGCATTGTTCGCAGCTGTACACACGTTTTTTTAGTATGCATAACACGACATATGCATATTCGCGTAAAACAATTGTGGCCTCGGTGCAGACTTGGCTTCGCGACATTTCTGTAGTCTAGCGTATTTGCTGACACTATAGACTCGCTGGCTACTACGACCTAGAAGCGTCGAATGAAGGAATCCTCAAGTAGATTCGCCCTGACGTCTGATAGTTCCCGATAAACGCATATACTGCATAGCGGGTCGACGCGAAGTCGATGATGAGTGCGCACTTTAGTTATTTCGGCAGTAGCCACGAGACTTTGACGTCAACAACAAGAATCTCTAGAGTAGAGGTCGTCGCTCCATGTCGATATTCGGACCTGCACTGCCAGCAGCAAAGTGCGATTGCTGACACACATTGGGTTGGGATTGTGGGTTGGAATTGATGCTACACCAGCATTACGGTACACGGGTACGCTAAGTGTTACCAGCAAGACAGCCTGACTCGAACGCTGTTTTGCTTCACGGTCACACTGTCACTCCATTTGATTTGGTCGGACGTGTATGTGTACTTGATATCTCGACTCGTCCCTTGCCCCCTTTTAAAGCTCATTTGCGACTTCTAGTGCTGGTTTCTCTCGATCAGTGCGACATCCGAGCTTTTATTTACTGGCACTATTGTGAAGGCAAAGCGGGCTGGGCCCGTTCTGTCAGAATCATCGTTTACTGCATTATTCTCAATGGACAGGAGCGTGCCGTGTTTCTACTCATGCTGGTCGCCCTCACCACGTGCCTGGCGGTGACGTTTGTGCTGGCCAAGGAAAAGCCGTTGCCACCTGTCAAAGCCACGGGAGCCGTGGCCAATGGCGACGCAGTACGTCCGCCGCCTCCATGCGCGCTCGTGATCCTCGACAAGGCCCCTCAAGGAGGTGTTGCCGGTAGCTGTCTACCGGTGGTCTGCAACGGCAATGGCGCCACCGTTGGTGAACCGGGTGAGCATCGCGCCCAGATGACATGACAATAAGATGCCATTGCGTATGTTTTAGAATTAATCTCGGGTAATAACGATAGGCTTACGAGAGAAGAGCAATAACTGCAATTGGCTTTAAAAAGCCAAACACAGGGCAAAGAAAAACGTGCAGAAAAATGTGATCCTGTTCATGTCCGATCCTTTTATCACGATAACGTTAATTGCTCACTGTTGCGGAAAATTCGGCGTCGGTGTCGGCGTAAGCGCCGACGTCGTTGGCGAAAATAATCATGCCGATCCACATCATCCCGAACCACCCCGATGGGGCAGGCCCTTCGCGTTGCCCAAAGCGTTAGAGAACAAAAATTGAACTTCTGAAAGTAAAATTCGTCAGAAAAATCGTAAAGTACGACTTAACAGCAACCTACAGACGTGATAGCGTTGGATTGTAATTTGAATATACGAGAAAAAAGCCTGCTAAGCAGACAAGGATCTTTGAATGTCATCGCCTTCCACTATTAAAAGCGAAGCTTAAGCTTCCTCCAATTTTTTTATTACACTCTGTCTTGAGCGCCATTGACAAATATGCATCGAAGTCAACTGTCACAATTCACTATTAAAGTGCACAAGAGGTAGCGGTTAGTAGACATAAACTTAAAGGAGTCGGAGAGTGCATTTATTTCTGCGAAGTAGTGACAGGGGACGCAAAAACGAGAAAAAAATTTCCAGAAGAATAAAAATGGCATGGAGAGAATATCACCGGAAGATCTCAAATTATGACCGGCGCCGCACCAATATCCTGCATACAAAAATACACTCAGTGCATTCGACAAGTGATTAACAAGGCACTGAAAGCATGAGGACAACAAAGTAGCTTAAGAACATTTTTTTAGCGCACAAAGAAGAAGACATGGCGGAAATGAAGGACACGGACACAGTGTCGTCCCTTTCATTCATGTGTTCTCTGTGCGCTAAAAAAAGTTGTTACTATATATATATGGGTTGCAACATGCTCATGCATTAAGCTTAAGCATGTAAAACTTGAGAAACCAAAGACAGCGGAACGAGCAACAGAACGAAAAGTGACAGGTGTAAAGTTTAACAGGCAGAAAGACGGCGGTATGTACCAGAAGGCAAGCAAATGTATCTAACATTCCACTTGAGTTTAACTTGGCTTGGGCAGGTCATTAAAGCAGATAACTGGTGTGCTATTAGACTGTAGAATTGGTCACATTAGGAAATCTCAAGGCATAGAAGAGATTGGCCTGCCGCAAGGCTGAGGTAATCGATGATTGGCGCCGGACACCGATCCTAACTCACTACGATACGCGACTGCTTCATGCAGTATCAGTGGACGATGTCTCACACGGTCTGGGGGCAGTGCTGCTACATCAGTCACAAGAAAGGCTGTAGAACTGAGGTTTGAATAGTGCGAATAAAACAAGGACACGATGAACCAAATACCATAAACAAGTGCGGTGTCTTCGTGTCCTTGTTTTATTCGCGCTGTTCAAACCTCAGTTCTAAATCATGAACAACTAGCCCTCATCAAGACCTTACTGAAGAAATTCTCCTACCAGTTGCTTATCATGGCCCCTGGCAAAGACTTAACACAATGATGTGCCCAAATTCAAGATGGAAGCATTGAAACTCACATGGACTGGCGAATATTTCAGCAGTACCTGCTAGGATCAGCCTTTCATCTTGAAGCAGACCACAAGCTGCTAGTAGCGTTAGTTAAGACAAAGTGACTCGATGAGCTGAGTCCTCACTTTCAACGTTTCAGGGTGCGTCTTCTGGAGCACGACTACACTGTGTGCCACACTCTAGGCAACATGTACGCAGCTGATCATGTTCTGCAGAAGCCATCAGGGAAGCCAGGCGACGATGATGACGAAAAAAATCGTGAAACTGTGGTGCGCGAGTTCGAGGAATTTGCCCTTGAACAGCTACCTACTTCGAACCAAATGCTGGAGAAAATCAGGGCAAGCATCCAGACAGTTGAAACACTCTCCAGGGTATCCTCTTCTGCACTACGTGGTATCCGGCCGTGCATGGGCTGGCGCCATATCTGAAATAGCGCTAAGTTGAAATGGCGAGTGAAGTTTTACTGTTTAAAGGCGTGCTTTCCAAAGGCGACAGAATGATCTAAAGTGACCTGGGGCAAATTTTTTGGAGAAGCTCCATGCCGACTACTTCGGTATAAAGATGTGCCGAGCAAGGGCAAAAGAATGCATAAGGTGACCAAGCAATGACAAGCCCATAGAGGACTACGCAGAAAAATTTTGAATTTCCCGAGAGTTCAGAAAGCCAGGAGCAGAGGCGCTGCATCTAACCACACTGCTGGCTAACCCGTGAGACACAGTCGGCTTAATATCTTCAGGCTGGAGGAGAGATAGCACTTGACTACTACTGTAGATTCATTTAGGTAGAAAAGCTGAATAGAACTACTAAATAAATCGTTTAAGTCTTGGAGCCGATATCTGCACGATTCCGTGCTGCGAGAATACGCACAGACAACGCTGAGCAGTTCACATCTGTAGAGTTCAAGCAATATGTGCATTGTTGATGAGCCACATACTCAACCTCGAGCCCTGACTATGCGCAGAGTAGCGGTACGCCGGAGAGTGCAGTGTATCCAGAAAATAAGCATTTGTTCAAGTCTGCTAACGTATGTGAAGTGCTGCTTGCCTACAGGGCCCCTGGTGGTGAACGGTTTGAACCAGGAGAGCTCCCAATGATCCGTCACCTGAACAGCATAGTAGCAACCACTCTAAGAATGCTTGCCCCGAAGTGGCATGACAGCGAGTTCACGCAAAAAAGCCAAGTCTAGAGAACGCAAGCAAAAATGGCATAAGATACTTTATACAAAGTACGATGTCGTGGGCGTCTGCTGCCAGAGACTGCTGTACGTATAACACCGCATCACATGGTACAGCACCGCAACCGAGGGCCTACGTCGTACAAACGGACAAATAATCAAGAAGATGTACAGCGAGCAGTACAAATAGTGGACGTGTTTGCAGAAGTCCAAAATGCCTGGACTTGTAAAATCGAAATGTCTTAAGGGGTGTTGTGGGCGCAACCGAACGTAGCGCCCCAAGCGGCAAGCAAGCCCAGCAGACCGCCCTGATGACCCCGGCGCTCGCTCCAGAGAGACACACCGGCAAGCCAGCGTGCCTGCGTGATAGTAAACAGTGTTACGCACCTTGTTACCGGCCACGGTTACCACAATTACGGCATCTGTTCGCATGCAACGTCAGAGCCGGGTAGGAGTTAACAGGCTTCGAGTGTCATTGAGAAACAGTCGCTGCTGCTTCCCCTCTT